>NC_088924.1:37217500-37292500 GCF_038396675.1 Hydra vulgaris | reverse complement strand
CGCACTCTTAGTGTCATGGCAAGATGGTGCCGTTGCAGAACCCCAATCTTTATTCGGGCCCCAAAATCTCCATTTTTATATGTAATAATTAAATATATATATATATATATATATATATATATATATATATATATATATATATATATATATATATATATATATATATATATATATATATATATAAGGTAAGTGTGGGTATTAAGGCCCGGCGGGTAATAGGCCCACTAATCCAAACTTAGAGAAAAAATAAATTGTGAAACTTTTTTTCGACATTAAAATATTAGAGTTATCTGGTTTTATCACTGGCAGCAAAAAAAAATCAGCATTTCTTTACATTTTCATTTTTTTAGGTGGGCCTTAATACCCATACTTACCTTATATATTAGGGTGTCCCTAAAAACAATTTTTTTGAAAAAAATCTGCTCCCACCCTTTAAATGTGTTCTATATAATACAAAAACACTAGGTTTAAAACTTTGTTGAATAAAAAATATTTTTAGAGGTCCCCCAAAACCCTTTAATATTTAACGGGTCCCTAATATTTAAAAAAAAAGTTTCTCGAAAATAGGTCAACCTGGTACTCAAATGAAGCGAAATTATATAAAAATTTCAAAAATAACATTCATTTTGCAATAATATAGTTATTTTAGGTTTTACTACGTAAAAATCTTGTTTTTTAGCAAAAAATGAAATAAGTGAGTTTTTCATGATAATTGTGATAAATAAGTTTAAACTTCAAATTTATTTTTCAAAATGAATAATATTTTTGAAATTTTTATATAATTGCGCTTCATTTGAGTACCAGGTTGACCTATTTTTGAGAAACTTTTTTTTTGAAAATATTAGGGACCCGTTAAATATTAAAGGGTCTTGGGGGACCTCTATAAATATGTTTTTTTCAAAAAAAATTTAAACCTAGTGTTTTCGTATTATATAGAACACATTTAAGGGGTGGGAGCAGATTTTTTTCAAAAAAGTTGTTTTTAGGGCCACCCTAATATATGTATATATATTTATATATATATATATATATGTATATATATTTATGTCTCGATAAGGAATCAACACTTTCTGATTTCTTGGAAGGGGCATTTGATATTGAATATAACAAAAAGAACCCTTATATACATATAACTAGTTGTTGCCCCGTAAAATCACGTGTTAAATGCACTGTAGAAAATCCCTTGTTCCACTGCTGGTAGATTAAAAAGTAACTTAAAAATAAGCTAAGGCCTAAATATTTGAACTCAAGGGACAATTGTATTTAATATACTTTGATATATAATAACTTATGGGTGTGCCGACACCATGTCAAAGATAAAAAAAGAATAAAAATATACATTAAAATTTTTCTTTAAAATATGTTCACATTTATTGCTATTGCGTTGCTCAAAAAATATACATATAATGATCGCATACCTATTTGTATATATAGGTTTATCTATTTAGTTAAAAAACCCTCTAATCTCCTAATTAACTCCGCCTTGTTTCCACTAGTACTTTTACTGCGTAGTCTTAATTCATCCTTTAATTGTTTTAAAGAAAGTTCTCTAGGAATAATATCGATAATTTGATTTTGTGCGTGTGATGTTAAGTGTTGTAAAAGTTTGTTCTTGTCACCAAATCGTTCAATGCAAACTTGACATTAGTATGCTTTTAGAATAGCCAAAATATCTTCAGTTAATTCACCTTTTTCGACACATTGCATCAATGGAACTGCAAATATGCAACAATCACAAAGTTGCTCTGTTACAAGTTGTCGTGAACAATGACATATTGATTCACTATCTAAGTTAGCTGGTACTCTTGATTTGTAGTGTGAGTGATAGATATGTTCATAGGAAAATGATAAAGAAGATAAGAGTTTCTCACAAAACTAGATCTCATCAGCTGATGCGATTTACCTTGTTCGTCACAAGAAACTGATCGATTACTGTTATTTTTCAGTTGTTGCTTTAAAGACGAGTATTTTTGATTCTTTTCCCTGCATCAATAAAACTCCATAACCAACATTATATTTTGTATATATATATCCAATGCATGATATGGTACAACATACCCCATTGTCCATACAGTAATTTGGCAGCTTTCCGGAAAAAACAATGAAAACAAATTAAAATACCTGCTGCAATACTTAGCAACATCTGCTGAATAATTTTCTGATATAAAATTATACTTTTTAATCAAAACCCCAGCATCACGCAAAGATTCACATACTTTAGCTAATGCAACTCTTTTAAGTTTTTGGAAATTGCTTTCGCCGACAATCTGTGAAATGTCAATAAGGTGAAAACTCTATTGGGCTAAAGAAACCGCTTGAGCTCTTATCAGCCTTGTTTCTAATTTGTTCATTCGTTTACTTTCGTATTGATAATGTTCTCTAATATTCTTTGCTAGAAACTTTAAACCACACCCTAACTCATCTGCTTCTTTAGGAGGGTGTCTTAAGGAACTTATAAATTCCTTAAAAACTCCACGACGCACTGATTTTTTATAAAATAAGTCAAGAACGTGTTGCCAATTATTTATCTCTAAATGAAGTGGTTCTGGACGAATGGAATCAGCAAATTTTCCAATATGTGGTTCCCCAAGTTATCGAATTCCGTTTTCTGCCATAAAATTTTACTATTCATTGTGTTTTGCTGAAGCAATCGCATTTTGTGTGTTCTCAAACTCTTTTAGCATTGCTAATTCCTTAATTCGTGATTCCATGGTAGGTACCTGCCATGTGGCCTCGGCACATCCAATGGTTTTATTACGTTGTGTTAATTCACTTTTATGCATGTCTGCAAAAGGTTAAAAGATATGTTGCACTTGTAGGTAACACATTTGCAGCAAAACACAACCATGAAATATCAGCCGATAGCACACATACAAAACTTGTTTTGATGTTGTTGATGTTGAGTACATTGCCTTCAATTAATTCCATTTCTTCCGAATGTTGCTTCCACAATAACTTGCATACTTTATCTTTTTCACTAGCAGTTATCATATGTAGTGGATAAATAAATTCCCTACTGCGGATACGTTTACCAAAATTCCACATCGATAAAGTCCCGATTGTCATCGATTGTTTTTCTTTAGACTCTGGAGCTCCATCATCAGAAAATTCAACAACATGGTTAATTTTTCCATTAAAACCAAACAAGTTTTTCGTTTAAAGTTTTAACTTTTAAATTTAAATCAGCTATCATTGTCACTAATGCTGCCACTGTTCTTGATACTCCACTATAACCTGGAATTTGATGGATTTCACCGATGTCCAATGACATTACAAACTTTTCAACAGTTTCATTTAAAACATTTGACATGTTCAGTTCAAAGTTGACATTGCCATATTGAACTGAATTTACAGAAGAAATATTTGAAATATCAGAAAATGTAGATTTCTGTACTTTGCATATCATGTTGTATTTACGTCGAGATAAATAAGTAGCATATTTTAAAGCTTTGTTTATACCAGCTTTACTTTTAATATAATTGTTTGAAATTGATCCATGTAAATTTTCAACGAAATTTCCTCTTTTGTGATTCACAAAGAACTGCTCCATTAATTTTACTGGGGTAATACTACATAAAAGATCCCACACACCATAAATAGCTCCATAGCTGCCTCCATGAATAAACTCCATAATGTTTTGTGACTCAGCTTGTCTTCGATATTTTGTTGAACATCATTAATTATAAAGTCAGTTGTAGGGTTATTTGACCGTTTAGTTCTTGCATATTGCTTTTGTTCAATCAGTAATTTTACTTTTTCATACTGGGCGTTTAAAGCATTTAACTCATTTTCAATTTCTGCCTGTTCAGATATGGCAGCATCAATACTTTGTTGAATAGCTTCTTTATCTTTTTTTAGGGTCACAATATCATTGTTCAATTGATTTGTCTGTGATACTACAAAAAAGAACAGAAATTTGTTTAAAAAATTATAGAACTACAGGGCATTAGCCAGAAATAAATTTTATACCGCGTTTTTGGAAATTTTTATTGTTGTTGGTCTAGAAAATGTTGGGAGTTTTCTAGAAAAGGTCCTAAAAAACTCAAAAAAACACTCTTAAAAAAAAAAGAATGGTCATTGACTTTTGGGAATTTTAAGCCCATTAGGAATTCCCCGTTATACGCGGCACCATTAGGCTAGCAAACACCCTGAACTTATAAAATATTTATGTATATATAATATATATATATATATATATATATATATATATATATATATACATAAATAAATATATATATATTATATATAAAAATAAATGTATATGTATTATCAGTTAGATAAGAAAAATTATATATAATTTTCACTAACTGTAGTATTTGTCAATATAATGAGAAAATTACTAACCTTGCATTCAGTTGGGAAAAGCTGCATTCAGTTGGGAAAAAACTTTAACATTTTGTAACAAATTATCTGAAAGCAATTCTTGCTGAACAGGCAAAATGTTCCATAAAAACTCACTAAAGGTACGTTTAGTGTCACATTTTGATTTATGGTTTGCCAATTTAGAGCAGATTTTTCTTTTGCCACATCTTTAAAAAATAAACACGCTAAGTAAACAAAACTATAAGTGTGATGCAATTTACTCTAATTTCATAATTTAATTATTTTATATTATAGGTGAATATATATATATGTATATATATATATATATATATATATATATATATATTATATATATATATATATATATATATATATATATATATATATATAAATATATATGTATATATATATATATATATATATATATATATATATATATATATATATATATATATAAATATATATATATATATATATATATATATATATATATATATATATATATATATATATATATATATATATATATATATATATATATATATATATATATATATATATATATATATATATATATATAGGTGTTATGTGTATACCTAAGTATACACATAACATGTGATATTAAGTATACACACTATATATGACATTTATCACATATATAATGATTTTTATATTCATTGAGTAGAAGAATAAAGTACCTTTTAAATGTTACATTTTCAGACATTATTGAAGAAAGATAACAATAAGCACTCTCAAAAAACGTGTTACAATCTGTACCACGTGTTTCAATCTGTCTTGGCTGCCGTTGCCACAATCTCCCCGTGTTACAATTTTTTTGTTCCACCAAAAAAAATTCAGCGATGAATGACGTAATGATGATAACTAAGCTTTAGTCAAAAGTATATAATAAGAATCAGAATATAACTTATAGTCTGAATCTTATTATATGCTTTTATATGGTATAACGTTTACCTACTTATAGTATCACTTATACTATAATATAGTATAACTTAATATCACTTAAAGTAAATTTTATTTAAATCATGTTACCCCATAAACATTAATCATTGATGTCACTCTTTGTCAATCTCAAAAGAAAAAATACCTTATAATTATTGCTGTGTAAATGTTAGGGTATTTAATAAAATTTGTAATAATATAAATACTTAATAAATATATAAAACCAATATATTTATTAAATACCTTAACTCTGTTTACAAATTTAAAATAAAATAACCTTAAAAAATAAGGATATTATAAGGTTATTTTATTTATCAATATATATATATATATATATATATATATATATATATATACAGTGGCGGCGTTAGGGTAGGACCTGGTTGGGCACTGTATATATATATATATATATATATATATATATATATATATATATATATATATATATATATATATATTTATATATATATATATATATATATATATATATATATATATATATATATATATATATATATATATATATATATATATATAATATAGGTATGTGGGACTATCCGTTATTTGCCGCAAAAAAGTATTTCTAAAACTGTGACCAATTTTTTTAACTTGGCAAAGACACTATATACGCCAAACCACATTGTGCCGCTATTTATGAACCAAATTAAATAAAAATTGGTAGTCGTTTCGTAAAAAGGTTAGGCTATATACTCATATATTTTATTTTTACTGTCATAAATAAAAAAATTCTTTATTTTACAATGTAAATTCCCAGTGTTTTTTAACGAGCAACAGCTCTGTAAGTTATGGCGGGTCCTTCTTGAAATTAAAGGGTCCTTTAGATAATTTATTTATCTGCTGATGTTCAAAATTTCTTGTAAATCTGTTGTGCGCATATTGTTTTCAAGAGTCATCAAGCACACCAGGTATTTCTTTGAAATTAAGGATTTCTTGCATTTTAATTTGTGTTTTATTATCATAAGTTTTGCCGATCGCGGGATAATTAGTCACAGTTTTCTTAAGAAATTCATGTACTTAAATTTTGTCACTTAAATGCTCGTAACTTTTTATAGAATCACCCAATTTTGATAAAATTTTCACCATTGTAATACTAATTAAAAGCTCTTTCTAAAGATATTTAACACTTTAGCATATAAACATTATAAAATTTTTACACACATATAATATATATATTTAGTGTTTAATTGAAAACAGTTAAAATTTATATTATAAATATTAACTGTTTTTAAATCTGAAAAAATTTAGTTTAATAAAACAATTATTATCGAATTGTGCAAAAGTTATTTATTATTTAAATAAATAATAATTTTTTCTAATAACAAAACTACTTTCCCGACCCTACAACATAATCTTATTATTTTTATTTTTACGCATCGAATCATATAATAACACCGACAATAATATATTTTGAAATTCATTATGGTTTCTAGGTCATCGATAAAACAACTAACTAACAAACTCTTAGATAGCCTTCATCCATGATTAATCATGGATGAAAATTCCCGCATAGATTCCTAATATGTACATCTACATTCCAGTTTACGACATATATCTTCTTTTAAGGGATGCCGTAAATAAATTTGTATTTTGTAAAAAAACAGACATTTTGATGATTATTTTGCTTCAAACTACTATATAACTCTAAATTAGACATATAGATGTAAACTGGAATTTAAGATCAACTAGAAAATTATCTTTAAAAGTAATAATATTGATAGCTAATAACGTCGTCATGTAGTCTATCAAGCTGATTATTTTTAGTTTTAGTACTAGTTTTTAAAAGAAATTGAATTTCAATATCTATATAACTTTTAACTAGCAGATTTTATAAAAAAACGAATGATATATGTTCGAACTTTATTTTCTATTTAACGAAGTATACTTACAATACTATTATATAACCCTATTTTAATGCTAAAGATCATACTTTTTTGCAATTTTTTTGAAAAAAATTATCATTTGCGGACGTTTTGGATCAAGTTTTGATAAATTATAGTATTTTTTTAAAAAAGCATTTGGGAGAAAAACAGTTAAAAATAACCGCCGTGTAGATAAATATAAAAGTTATAAATTCACATAAAATTTTTTCCCTGAACATTGCAAATTCGTTCACAGCATACAATCAACTATAATTCATAAGTTTATGAATTATAGTTGATTATATGCTGTGTTACTTACGGACGCAAAAAAACATTGCATTAAACATGTTGTTTTCAGTTAAATATTTCAAGCCAAATATTAAACCTACATTAACTGGCTTTTTAAATCAAATTAAAATAGTTATTATTCTGCGCAAAATTATTCAAAAGATTGTTTAGCTATTTATTTATATATCTTATTATTTATATATCTTATTATTTATATATATCTTATTATTTATATATCTTATTATTTATATATATTATAATGCGGTAGTGGTGTAGTGGTAAAGCGCTCGCTTCAAAAGCGAGAGGTTCCGAGTTCGATCCTCACCACGTCCCTGGTACCGCGCTCAACTTGTTTCTCCGCGCAGCGGCCTTGTTCGTCGAGGTTCGTGTTTCGGATTTATAGAGTTGAGAGAGGGTTATAACCACTATTAAGTAGCCTCCTCATCTGTAGTTGCCTTCTTGGCCTTGAGGAGGTAAAAAAAAAAAAAAAAAATCTTCGAT
The DNA here is from genome assembly GCF_038396675.1 of Hydra vulgaris. Taxonomy (NCBI): domain Eukaryota; kingdom Metazoa; phylum Cnidaria; class Hydrozoa; order Anthoathecata; family Hydridae; genus Hydra; species Hydra vulgaris. Next base: position 37,284,548 of record NC_088924.1, on the reverse strand, counting down.
CAAATTAGTTATCCTTACAGAAATAAACGTTACTTACAGGATACTTTAACAACTAAAACAAACAGATCTTTAGATATTTATGTTTAAGAATAGATCAATTTAGGCATTATTATGTGTATTATACGGTAATATTACATCTAATATTTGTTTTGTAGCATATATTTCTTCACTTTGATTTTGAATTGGTTATAGGGTTTATGGGAAAAATCCCCTCGGAAAAAAACTTTGAGAAAAAATTTGCCGCAAAAAATTTTTTTTTTTATAAATACTTTTTTAAAATTGATAAATTGCCTGCCCAAACCAAATCCCCCAGTCAATCTAGCGGTACTCCTTACATGTTCTACCTATTTGTCAGTCAATGTATGTGCACTCCTTGCATGTTCTACAGATTTTTCATGCAATAAATAAAATATGTACACTTAAATATGTACAAATAAATAAAATATGTACACTTAAATATGTACAAATAAATAAAATATGTACACTTAAATATGTACAAATAAATAAAATATGTACACTTAAATATGTACAAATAAATAAAATATGTACACTTAAATATGTACAAATAAATAAAATATGTACACTTAAATATGTACAAATAAATAAAATATGTACACTTAAATATGTACAAATAAATAGAATATGTGCACTCCTTGCATATTCTACATATTTGTCAGTCAATTCGTGAAAAATGAAGAATTAAGGTTTTGCTTGTAACATAATATGTATGTATAAAATATTTATATTACAAACAACTATTATATTGCTATATCATTCATTTTATGCGCTGTGTCAAAAAAATCCAAGGGGATTTGTTTTTTACAGATATAGATTTTTTCTCAAGAGGGTTTATTCCGGGGGATTTTTACAGTTGCGGTTTCAGACTCTGAACAGTATCGTTTCATTTGGATGCAATCATCAAAAGAAGGAAAAGTAATGAAAAGTGGAAGTCTCATACTTTATTAAAATTCTGAAATTAAATTAAAGTAACATCTGTTGTACTAAAAGATACAAATTAAGTCATAGAGGTCATTTCAATATGGTAACTAATATTCTTAATCTTACTAATGTTAATATCTCTCTATAAACTATTGATAGAAACCGATTTGTAAGTATTGAGAAATAGGATGATTTTATTAGAAATGAAATCATAGATAACTTTAAAGGCAAAAGAGTAATGTTGCGTATTAACAATTAACTTAAGAAGCAAACTTTTGAGCAGAAGAGCATTTCTGCTACAAAAGATAGACTGGCATTTAGTGTATTATGTAGACAAGATTTATAGCTATAGATTGTTTGTTTCAACAATTCAAATGACCAAAATTACACAAAAGGTACTCATCGCTCAACTTCTCCTCTTCGTCTACTAGTAGAAGAGGAGAAGTTGAGCGATGTCAGCGATAAAAAAAAAAAGATCTAAAAAAATAAAAATAAATTACAAAACAAGAATTGAACAAACTGATATTGGGTATTTCTGCAACAATGATTTGTAATTTTTATTATTTTAATAAATTCATTTTTTAGCAAATGAAACTATTTTTTAACCCAGACAATTAAGTTTTTTTTAAACATTTTTATAATTATTAAAATAGAGTTTATTAATAAATAATATTTTCCATTAAAGCATAAAAAATTGAATTGAAACTTTAAACATGATCAATTTAAGATAAATAAAAAAGATCGCAAAGTATAGTGTCCCTAGACTTTTGTTACAAATGACTCAGGCTACTACCACTTACTTACAACTAAACAAACGGAACTTTTGACGTTTTGAGGCTATATGGAAAGCAGACACGGAACGATTTATACGCAACTTTTGATGGTGCTATAGAGAGTAGGCGTGGAATAACTCTCACGCAACTTTTAAAGAGATTAAACTTTTTTTTTATTTTTTTATTTCTCAATTGCATTTTTTTAAAAATTTTTATTTGTAAGAGTGACGTTATTTAAATATTTATAAATTTTGTATTTTTTAATACAAAAAAATTTTCTTATCGCCGAATAGTCCTTAAATAATATACATTCACATATATAAATGAAGAAATACCAAGTTTAATCCCAAGTTCGAACTTATACACTTTTAGTCGTTTTTGATTGCTTTAAAGTATTTTTATAATAAAAACAAAGGAAATACATGCGAATAGTTAAATAAAAAGTTACAAATAGAAATAAAACCAAAATATTATGTATAAAAACTATAGTAAAAAAAAAAAAATGAAACCAAAAAGTAAAAATAAAATAAACAATACCAAATTTAATTAAAACAAAAGACAAAAAAAAAAAAAAAAAATCATTTTATGAAGAAGCAGATTATACTCAACACTTTTTAAAAAGATTAAGAATGTTTCGTTTTATTTTATCCTAATTAAAATTATTTTATCGTATTCTAATATCAAGCTTTATTTTTAACCTAATATTAGTAACAATACCATGTACCGTTATTATTTTAAAAAAATATGCTTCGTTATAATTTAAAAAACAAACTGAGCGAAAAAATATAACACGAATACAAAATAATGATATAATACAAAATAAATACAAATAGATTTGAACAGTCAAACTGTAATATGGAACCAGCCAGTATTAGAAAGTATTGATTACAATGTACAAAATTTATTTAAAATTTCAAAACATTTAACTCACGAGAAACTTGCTTGGAACGTAATAAGAGTAATCTCCAATTTTTTCTAAATACATAAAATATAACTTAATTAAGATTTAAAAAACTATTTGTTTGTTTTAATAAAATTTAAAAATTAATTCTTTACTAGAATCAAGTAAGCACTCATTTTGTTTGAGAGAAATTCTTGCTTGTAACTTCTTATAGGCTGCTTTTATACCGAGGTTCATTACTAACTTGGATTGTACGGAAGAATACTTAAAGAACAAGATCGAATTCTTTTGAACATAAGAATTGCAGTGAATAATTTTTCTTAGCGCCATTTTAATCTGATTCAAACGAACTATATCAAACTCGACGTTCTGTAAATTTTGGTTTAAAGTAGATGCAGCATCCAGAATATATTTGCACATCGAAGCTGAAAAATATATTTAATTTACATTTAAATAGACATGCAATGATGGTGTCAAGTTTCTATACGAAATATTTGCTTGCAGTATTTATTGCTACTTAAATTGATAGCCGTATTTTCATAAAAGTTTTGATTGCTTAAGATTTTATTTATTGCAGTATCAATTGAGGCAATTTGGGTTACTAATGTAAACAAAACAGTATGCCGTGTAGTCGTAATATATATACATATACATATACATACATACATATATATATATATATATATATATATAGCTTACAGAATACATATAATAGCATATAATGTGTGTAACTTTAAATGCGTGTTTAGATAACTATAAATATAGCTATATATAAACAGTATGCGACAAAATTATTCATACCCCAAGCATGTTACTAAACTTTGTTTTCATACTCTGACGTGTTTATTTTAAATTGCTATGGAAAAATAAGTATGTGTAAACATGATAATTAAGAATAATTCTGTGGTGATAATTAAGATGTTAAGTTATTATGTTTGGTTATATTTAGTATATAACATAAAAAGTGCAATTTTAAATATGACATAAGTATTCATGTCTATTGAATTATTTAGTGCTGTAAGTTTATTTTTTGATTGTTTTTGCTGGTAAGTTATTTAATTTCGTTTGTCTACACTACAGACGTAAAATTTTAAATATTTAAATAACTTCTTCTTCTGTTTCATGTCAAAAGTTTTCCAAAATGCCTAAGACCAACGAAATTAGTGTTGACATACGGCAAATGATTGTTGATGATCATGAAAGAGGTTTCAGGCATAGAAAAATCGCCGAAAAATATATTAAAAGCAAGGCAACGGTACAATCAATAATACAAAAATATGTTGGCTTGTTGCATGAGAAGTAAAGTGAGAGCCTGTTATTTCTGTAGAATTCCAAAAAAAGACAAAATGTATGGAAAAGAAAAAGAAAACCCTTAGACAAAAAAATAACCATCAAACACGGAGGTGGTAATGTACTTGTTTGGGGCTGTTTTAGTTATAACGGAGTTAGTAACTTAGTTCAAATTGAAGGAAAATTAACAGGAGCTAGATATGTAAATATATGCCCTCCGTCAATATATTAGGATCAACGGATCAATTTGCCTTCCAACAAGATAATGATCTGAAACATACCAGTAAAATTGCCAAAATATATTTCGAAGAAAATGAAATAAAATTGTTGGATTGGCTTGCGCAAAGTCCAGATATCAATCTAATTGAAAATTTGTGGCATTATTTGGATGGCAAAGTTAATACGGGCACAATATCAACAAACAAAACTTTTTTTTAGCGTTGGAGGCAGCTTAGCATAATATTCCTCCAAACTATTTACAAAACTTAGTTGATAGTATTCCTCGTCACTTGTAAGCAATTATCGAGGACTTCATACTAAATATTAATTAACAAACAAAACAAAAAACTCGAATATACTAAAACTTTGAGAGGTATGAATACTTTTGACGCTTCCTAATATCTTAATTTTTAAATAATTTTCACTTTTTTTAAAAACAAGATTTAATTTTTCAAATATTATTGTTAATATTGTTAATAGTTGCTACAACAAACATTTTTTAAATTTCAATTAAAATTATTTTAATCAATTCAGTTTTTGTTATATTGCTACAACATATTTAATAATAGGGTACGAATAATTTTGTCGCATACTATGTATATATATATATATATATACACATATATATACACACACACACACACACACACACACACACACACACACACACACACACACACACACACACACACACACACACACACACACACATATATATACACATACCTTTTGTATTCCAACCAATCCAAGTTCGAAGTGTGTGAAGCCATGTATCATTATTATTCTGAAGAATATAATCATCATTCATATTTTCCCACTTTTCACACTCTGAAGGCTTTAACATATTCAACTCTTTAGAAAAAAATTGTTATAAGATAATAACTTTATTAAAAAAAAAAAAAAAAAAAAAAAAAACCAACAATAACAACTACATTTTTTTTGAGTTAAAAGTCAATAAATTTTACTGTTGTCACAAAACTCAGTGTTGCAAAGTTCCTCTTTTGTATTTATTCCAACACAATTTCCTGGTCCAGATCTTTGACATTTTCTGGTAAAGATAATCTTTCCATCATTTCCATCCCTTTTACATGGTTGAGAACATATTCCCACTTGTTCCCAGGAGCTCCAGAAACTGTTTTCTAAATTTATTCATAAAAATTATATACAGAGACACACAAACTAATGTTAAGTATAAACTTTTAACTGTTTTTTTAGTAGATTAAAATATTTAGAGGTCTGGAGATAAAAGAAAAATGGATTTTTTAAAAATCATTACACCAAGACTGAAAATGCCACAACAAGAAGTTTTTTTTTTGTTATTGGTACAACTCTCTTTCAACCCCAAATCTTGAAAACATACCCTTTGACAATTTAATTGTTTTTAAAGAGAAAAATTTATTCATATAGTTAACTCCTAATGATGCTACATTTCTAAAATTTAGTTGAGTTCTGAATTCTTTCTAATAATTTAAATCATGACTATAAAACAATATTTATTAAACATCAAAAACTGTTTAAAAAACATTTACAAAAATTTTTTAACACAATTAAAAAAATATCAAAAACAATTATCACCACCAAATAATTTTTATCGATCTCTAACAAAAAAACAATGGACTTCAAAGTAATATCTCATTTGCAGAATCTTGCATAATTCACACAACATACATACTTGCTTCATCTATGGATCTCAGTGTTGATGGTTATTAAGTTATGATCAATTTACTAACCACTTAACTCAATCATGTTTCTCTGTAATATATCATTTTTCTTTTTCCTAAAACTCCACTATTTATTATGTTATTTCTGATTTACCTAACCAAGCCCTTTCTCTTTATCCATCTGCCATTTTGTTGTTTTGATAACTTTCATTCTCATATTGCTAAATGGACTTTCATTTCTCATTGTACAACTAACCTTGCTGAGACTGAAACTTAAAACGTTTGCTTACCTCTATCTCTAACCCAAAGACTCAACTTTGTGACTTATTTTCTAATCATCCCAAATCACTTAATTTGTGTTTTGACTCAAACTCTCGCTCCTTTTGTTTTGTTTTTGACATTATTCATATTTTAAAAAAATCATTATTCTAAATTATTATTAGCTAGTTCTTTGAGTTTTGATTTAAATTGAAGATCTTTGCCATAAGCTCTCTTTATATATGGTATCAGGAAAAACTATTGAACTATTTCTTTAATAATACATTATTGTTGTCATTGATGAGCAACACTCTTCTTTATGTTTATTAACAAATTGGTTACTACAAGTTACCATCATTGTTACCCTAGATGTTGCATTCTATGTTTCTTCTTACCTCTAGAATGGCTCTACTTATCAATAGTAGAACCATACTCTCCAGTCTAAATAAAAAGTTATCAATTTTTAAACAGCTAGAACAGTCAGTTAATTGTAAAATCTTTTGTAAAAGTTTGTTGCAACTATTTGCTAATGAATTTTAATCTAAAGGAAACTCTAATGGTTTGCATTTATTAAAAATTTTAATAAATAATAATAAAAAAAATGAGTTTGAAAGAACTCTTTTTTTTACCCAGGTTCTCTTGGAGTTTTTTTAAAAGCCATTTTTCAGGTTTTCCAGGTTTATTGTGAAACCTGGTATTGTGCAACCTGTTATGTGCAACCTGTTATTGTGAAACCTGTTATGTGCTATAGTTTTTCATAAAGGTCTTTAAGAGAAATTATTATTTTTTGTTTTAAAAAAAATCTATTTTAAAAAAATCAATAATAAATAATGCTTAGTATTGTATTGTAGTATACATAAAATATTTAAAGCCAATAAAAAAGAAAGTTTATAAAAATATTATTTACACATTGAATCCTATATGAATATTATTATAAAGGATTATATATATATCTATATATAATCCTTTTTTTTTTTTGAATGATTTACAAATTTAGATAAGTTAAAAATAAAATAAAACCTATTTGGGGGAATTAAAAAACTCAATATTAAAAAAATAAATTTTAATAACATAAAAAATCTCTTTTTTAAACAATTCAGATACAGGTTTAAGTCACAGTGATTTTATTTCTTCTAAAATTAAATTTTCTTTTAAAATCATCATAAATATAATTACACAATAGTGTATCATTATACTGTATCATATATATCATATGAGGAGCCCATTTGCAAAAGACGCTAAGTAACAAAAATAATAACTTTGAATTAATTCCATTTCCAAATTATATACCAAAATCTATCATATAATAAATATTAGACCAATTAAAAGTTTTTTTGTCCTAAAAAAAGTCAGAGAAAATATTAATTTCTGTTGATGCGCAATGATGAGTAATTCAGTTTTTTGTCCTTTCCTCAAAATCAATTTTCTTGGACTTAACACGCTTTGCAAATGGGCTCCTCATATATTACATGCTAGTGTATCATTTGTCATTTCAAGTCAGTCAAGAATTTTTATTTTTTTATAAATTTGGAAGTTTTAAATTTAGTCATATCAACAAGTTCTTCCTTCCTTTATACTAAATGATCTCAATCCATTTAAAAATTAAAATTTTTTATTTATTAGAAAATGAAAATATTAAATATTAAAAATTTGCAAACTTAGTGTTTTATATTTTGAAAAATTAAATTTAATTAAGTTTTAAAAGATTATAAATTATTTGAATTTATTTAGTAAAAAAAACTATTTATAGTTTACTAAAACAATATATTTTTCTAAAAATGACAATTAAAATAAAACTTTGTGACAAATTATTTAACTAAATACCTGAAAAACAACTTAAAAAAAAAAAAAAAATCATTTTTGTGTGTTTAACACGTTTGAAAAAAATATACTGACTATCAAATTATAATGAACTAAATAAAAACAACAATAACAAAATCTAATGAGCTAAAATGTTTGAAAAAAGAAAGACAGAAACTTACGATAACAACGCATTAAAGAAGGATTGGTTGCATTGTTTCCATAGTAATTGTCATTACACTCACACTTATATCCTCCATATGTATTTACGCATTTGGAGTTTGAAGGGCAGACACTTCCAATTTTGCATTCATCAACATCTATATATAATATTCTTTTATTATTATTAACATATTTATCTTAAACAACATACAAGTAGAAACAAGGTCCATAGATACAATTATAAACATTTAAATAAAGAAATAATAAATAAATAAAAAAGAGCTATTTAAATCTAATAAAGAATAATAATAAATAAAGCTAAAAAAGAGCATCTTATTATTAGTCTTAATCTTCTGTAATCGAATCAAATGTGGTATTTCTTTTTAGCACATGTGACAAACTGATTTTTTAAACTTATCCAACAGTTAGACATAATAGTATCAAAAGTTGAGAGCCTAAAAACGAGTTCTAAAAACGTCACTGAAACTGCTTACTTTTTATATGCAAAAAACATTTTTGCACAATTGTTAAAGCAGCATGAAAGGTGTGAATATGTTCTAATGTTAAAACTGTTCCACATGAAAGCATTGTATAAACACATGCAATGTGATAGGAATAACTTTACTTTAACTAGGCTTAATTGTTTATAAAAGCAAATTTTTATATCAACTGATATATATATATATATATATATATATATATATATATATATATATATATATATATATATATATATATATATATATGTATATATATGTATATATATATATATATATATATATATGTATATATATGTATATATAAATATATTTATATAATATATACATATATGCAATTATTTAAAAATGTTTCCTCTCTCCCCTAAATGTGTTTTATATAATAAACAACACTGGGTCTAAAATTTTTTTGAATAAAATATATTTTTAGAAGTTCATCAACACCTTTGATTATTTAATGAGTCCCTTGTGTGTTAAAAAGTACTTTAAAAGTTTATCAACCTTAAAAAAAAATCTTAAAAGAAGCAAAATTATATTAAAGTTTCAATAATAACCGTTTTATAAAAAAATATGTTGAAAATAAATTTTAAAAAAACTAGCTTATCCAGGCTGACATTTAGTCAACTGGTTTTTTTTAATAATTTAGGGATCTACTAAATATTCAAAGATTTTTAGGAACCTAAAAAAATGTTTTTCAAATCCAGTTTTATTTATCTATATATACATATATACACATATAAACATGTTTATATGTGTATATATGTTAGTGATATTTTACAACTTATTTATTGCATAGGTCCCAGCTACAATAGCCAGTGATATAGCAGGTACTTGCAGAAATACATAAACTCAATGGTATAAGTACTTCATAAACATTTTTTTAGATATTATTAGTTAAATGAACTTTAGGAACATTTGTTAGAATTTTGTTAAGTGATTTCTAACAAATTAATTTAGACAACATAGCTTGATATGTTGTCTAAATTGATAAATAATGTTTAAAAGAATAATGTAAAACATGTTACTGGATGTTTGGAGCATACAATGTAGCAACTAAAAAGGGAAATTTAACATGTGTAGAGGATCAACCTGCAGCTGGAGGATCAACTTGAATTTGTTCCAATCAAATAAAATTATTAGACATTGGTCTGCCATTCATTTAGATCATTGGTCCATCTACAATAAAATGAATAGCAGTTGGTAACCCTCTGATATTAAACCATGCAACTAATCATGTGACACTAGTAACATCAAACTATGTCAAGGTTCAAAGTTATGCGTCGTAGATTTACCATTCATTCAGATCAATGAGTATTAGGTCTACCATTCATTCAGATCAAACGCTGACAATTTGATATAGTTTGACATTTAAAGTGAAGAGTTTGCTTGCCTACTGTGAGTATCAGATTTAAGTGTTAAATTAGATTACTGTTAGTGAAGATTAGAGTTTGCTGGCCAATAACAAGGTGATTTGAAATGGAGGCTTGATAAAGCAATATATAGCAAGTATTTTGCTTTTAAAACTAAGAGTTTTCAGCAAATTTTGAAACTTTTTTTTGCAACATGTGTACTCTCTCTATTTGAATAAAATCAAAAAATAAACTTCTAACTAAAGATTCTACTGCATATAAGTTTAATTTTCTAATAATTTTTATATAACACATTAACACACACAGACTAAAAAGTTAAAAATGTATTTTGTTTCAGTATGTGTTTTTTTCCAATATGTTTTTATTTTTAGTATGATTTTTTCAATATTTTTCACATACTGCATTAGCCGTAATATCTATTATAATAAATACAGCGCAGATCTTTATTTTAGCTTGTAAGAACTTTTAAATATCTATTATAATAAATACAGCGCAGATCTTTATTTTAGCTTGTAAGAACTTTTAAATATCTATTATAATAAATACAGCGCAGATCTTTATTTTAGCTTGTAAGAACTTTTAAATATCTTTTATAATAAATACAGCGCAGATCTTTATTTTAGCTTGTAAGAACTTTTAGATTTTTTTAAAGTTAGATACTATGAAACATTAAATTATCAGTAAAAATCAGATTCGCTGAATAACAAAAACTTTGCTAAAAATTTTACAGAGTGTCATTATTTCCAGGCAAACTCCCATAAACCATCTTTAGTAATAAAATACCAAATATATAGTTAAATCAAAACTAAAAACTATATATTTATATATAATATTTAACTAAAATGACTTTTATTTATAAAAACTATAAATCAAAAAAAAAATTTAAATAACAAATTAATTCAAACAAATTAAAATGCTTGCATTTAATGAAACTTTTACATCATTTATTTTCCCTCTCTCTAGAAAATAATTTTATTGTTATAATACCTTCACACAGATTTGAGCTATTTTTAACATAGCCATCAGCACATAAACAATCAAATCCTAAATCTTTATCAAGACATTTTTGATCAGGTGGGCATAATGAAACATTTAACTGAGCAGCTGTATTGCAAGTAACCAAAGGTATTTCTAATAATAAAAAGTAATCAAAGTTATATTATTTTTAGTTATACTAAAAATAAAACAGTTCAAAAACAAATAAAAATATAAAACTATTTTTGCTTAAACAAAAATTTACCTTTACAAATGCCTGCATTTTTCTCATATCCTTGACGACAAACACATTCAATTCCTGGACCATTAGTAATCCTTGAACACATTTCATGAGGTTTGGAGCACTGATTTGTTGACAATGTTCTACACTCATCAACTTCTATATATATATATATATATATATATATATATATATATATATATATATATATATATATATATATATATATATATATATATATATATATATATATATATATATATATATATAAATATATATATATATATATATATATATATATATATATATATATATATATATATATATATATACATATATATATATTATATATATATATATATATAATAGAAAAAAATATATATATATATTAGGGTGTTGACTTTTTGGTATCTCCAGTTTCCTGTATAAAGAACAGATGAACTTTGGTTTGAAAGTAACTGAAAAGTCATTGGTTTTATTTAATTTTTGAAAAAGGCCACCCACCATGACTCTTGACTGCACACTGGCTCCCATATATCAGTGAACTTTTTTTTCTTTAAAAGTATATCAACATAAAATTCTGGATCTCAAAAGAACTAAAATTTTATAGTGATTTCAAAATTCATAATTTTTTCTTCTGAAACTTAAAAAAAAAAAATATTGCAAACAAAATGTCATAAAAAACGACCTTTTTAATTTTTATTTAAAAAATGCTGTTTTTTGTATATAAAATTTAAGCAAATCATTTTTATTTGAAACCATTACTAAAATCTCTATGAAATTCTGGTTCTTTTGAGACCCAGGTTGATATACTTTTGAAGAAAAACAAATTCATTAATATATGGGAGTCAGTGTGTAATCAAGGGTCATGGTGGGTGACCTTTTTCAAAAAGTAAATAAAACCAATGACTTTTCAGTTACTTTTGAACCAAAGTTCATCTGTTTTTTATACAGGACTCTGGAGATACCAAAAAGTTAAAATCCTAATATATATATATATATATATATATATATATATATATATATATATATATATATATATATATATATATATATATATATATATATATACATATATATATGTATATATATATATATATATATATATATATATATATATATATATATATATATATATATATATATATATATATATATATATATATATATATATATATACACACACATATATATACATACATACACAAAAAAGAGTGCTCAATGTTCTTAAAAGAACTTTTTTTCAATTTTTTTTCATTTTACAGTGTTTCATCAATAAGGACTCATCAGAAAAAAAAAATTTCTGATGTGTCTTTATTGATGAAACACTGTGTCAAATAAAATAAAATTAACATGTAATTTTCTACTAACTTAAAAATATATGAAATGAAATAATAAAAATATATGAAATGAAATAATAAAAAATATATGAAAAAATATAAGAAAAATGAAATACCATTGAAAACCAAAATAGAATTACATTTACTAGAGCAAAAATATTGAAGATAGTATTAAAATGTATTTAAGTAATCCTATAAATATTTAAAATATTAAAATTTTTTGCCTTTTAAATCTTTTTAATACTATACCAGCTACTTAAACCTTCCCTTATAATAAAGAATATACCTTTCCCTTATGATACAGAATGTACCTTTCCCTTATGATACAGAATGTACCTTTCCCATATGATACAGAATGTACTTTTCCCTTATGATACAGAATGTAACTTTCCCTTATGATACAGAATGTACCTTTCCCTTATGATACAGAATGTACCTTTCCCTTATGATACAATAACCATCAATACTCAAAACAATGACAAAAGTTTTTCATATTGAGAATGATGAACTTATGATCCAAAAACTTATTCAAGTTTACTTTTAAAGTACAGTTTATTTATCATTTTAAGTGTGGAAGTACAATTAAGATGGAAAATTCAACTAATTAAAATGGTTTGTGACTAATGTCCAAATGTCTTGTTTTATAAACAAAACAAATCTATTTTTAAACAAAGAAACACAAAATTTATATTTTGACACAAGGAATACATAAAAATATTTTTACGAGTACTTTGTCAGTTTATCTTAAAACATTTTTAAAATTACTAGACTTTGCTAGTTTATCATACAACATTTGAAAAATTTTAACAATTTTTACAATTATACAATCATACAATTTATTATTTATTTTGTATTAAATAAAAAAGTGAGATTTTAAAACAATTATGCACAATTATAGATGGTGATTTTAAAACTTTGATAACAAAACTCTAAGTGTAACAAGTGCAATATGATGAATGATTAGAATAAAGTTTCTCAAATGAATTTACTACTTTGTAATGATTTCTCCTTATTATAAATATCTTTTTAAAAAAATGTTGTGGTTATTTATTTTAGGCTATTGTTTTCTTTGAAAATACCTCCTTTGCAAAAGGAGGACCTTCGGTAACCATACACCTGCATATAAAACAATCTCCTGAACTTTGCACAGCAAAATACATTTACATTATCCATATTTGGTATCAAGGCGTGATATCAAATTAAAAAAATATGCTATTATAATTCAAAAATAAGAATCACTATTATGAAACATTAAAATTTTTTTCTACCTATGATTTTATATGATATATATATATATACATATATATATAAATTTTTTTTCTTTATATACAAATCATTGTAAAAAAAAAAAAAAAAAATTTAAACTGCTTAAATTAAAAACTAGTTATCAAAATGAATTTGATAAGCCTAACAAAACGAAACTTTTAAAAATCTCACCTTCACAAAGCATAAGATTATTCATTATATAACCTTGTTTGCACACACAATTAAACTGACCAGGACTCGTCATCGAGCAATTAGAATTTTTTGGACAATCATTAATACACCATGGTACCACTGTAAAGAAAAACATAATAAATAATTACAATATTAGCAATAATTATAATAATAATAACAATAATAACAATAATAATAATATTAATAAGAATAATAACAACAACAATAAAAAAATTGTAAAATAATAAAAAATTTTCTTATGTGCATGAATCTACTGATGAATAATTTAAAAAATCTAAACAATTTTCTAAAACAAGCTTTAAAGGATTAAAAAATCTTCATTAAAAAATATTAAACTATATTTATGTTGGTTTTCTTATTTTATAATTTAAACAATGATAATTGACACAAAAAAAGGCTCTAAAAAATGTATAGATACAGAGAAATGCAGTATCTACACAACAGGATAATTTCATGTTGCAATTAACTTTCCATCCTGCTCAATGTGTATAAGTGTTTTAACAAAAAAACTTTTTTATGATAAGATATTCTCTTGTTTAATATAAAACGGATTGCAGGATTTTCACTTATGTAAACATTAAATTCACCTCATTAAGACCACAAAGGAGTCCACTACAGTCAAGGAGGCATTATTTTTTATTTTTTTATTTTCAGTTGAAACTATCTCAATCCTAAACTTTGAAACACAATATAAATTAAACATATTCAATCAAAATGAATAAAAATGGTTTTTTAAAAAATTAAACTTTTTTGTATCTTTTTTCAATGTTTACTAAACTAAAATAAAAAATGTTAATAACTAAAAATAATAAAAAAAATAATAATAATAAAAAAAAGTATATATAAAAGGGCCCGATAGAATAATTGTTTTAAACAATAATCATATATATATATAAATATATATATAATTTATACATGATTAAAATAATTATAAGTTATTTAATATTATAACTTTTTTTATTAGTAACTGTAATTTGAACCACCAAATACTGAATGTTTATTAGAAACTTGTGAATAAAATTTGACAAACTTTTTTGAAAAAAAGGTTAGTTGATCAAGTGAGCTTGATCAACTTGAGTCCGGAAGCTTTTATAGTTTAAGTAACAGTAGAGTGATTAAAATTGCTTTAAAACCACCAAATGTTGGTGACAATTAATACCAATGTTAGTCCAAAAAAAGAAAAGCCCCTTATACCAAAAAAAAGCTTGTTATAATGGTTTAAATTGGAAAGACTTTCAACAACAACATCATAAAAAGCATCCAATCACAAAATGTGAGTTTTAGACTATTTACACTGCTGATAAATTAGGATTTTTTTAAGTCTTTTACATCATTTTGCATCAAAAAATTTTAAGATCTAAATGTTACAAATTAGATAGGTGCTAACAATGGATTCTAGATACCTACATAAAAAATTCAAACAAGCTAAGCGATTGCTGCTAAGGTGCTGGAAGATGGGTGTTTAAAATACTATTTTTATTTACACCACATATATTTAAAAGCTTACATTCACATTGGCGAGAGCTTGCATTAAATTGAAATCCATCCTTACAACTGCAATTATAGGAGCCTTCAATGTTATAACAAATCGAATTTACTCCTCTGCAACTGTTAATGCATTCATCTATGTCTAATAAAAACAAACTTAATATCAAATAATATAATTAATTTTATACACTTTATATAACATTAGCACTTTATATAACAAAGCTTTTTTTAAAAAAAAGTAAAATATACTAAAGTAGCATATCTTATATCTAAAAAATGAAAATGAAAAAAAAAAAAGAATACGAATAAGTTGAAAAAAATATTAACAATCCAATACTTCAAAGAAAAAATATACTTACCAACACATATATTACCAGAGGACAGCTTCCATCCTTCAAGACAAGAGCAATTGTAAGTTCGATTAGTTTGAAGAACATCTTCATTTTGACAAACTCCTCTGACAGTATCACATTTGTGAGTCAGTGCTGCACATTCATCAATATCTTGACATAAACCTAAAGTCATGTTATAAAAAGCACCTAATGGGCACACACACTGATATGATCCAATGGTGTTGGTACAAAATTCATTTCGGCAAAGAGTTTCACATTCATTTACATCTGAAATAACATTTCACAGGAATAAAAAAAAAAAGAGATAAAAATCAAAGAAAAAATTATATATATATATATATATATATATATATATATATATATATATATATATATATATATATATATATATATATATATATATATATATATATATATATATATATAGTATATACGAACAACATTCAACAGAAAGGAACCAACTACAAAAATCTTTAACTGAAATAACAACACACAAAAAAAAAATTTAACTGAAAAGCGTATAAAACCAACATTTTAAAACTGAATTATAACACATAAACAGTGGATTTTTTAGTTGATTCCTTTTTGATAAATATGAAAAAACTTGTTGTGAATTCAATGAAGATAAAACTTCATATGTCAAATTGTCAGTTGGTTCCGTTCTGTTAAATGCACTGTGGACCAGAGAGCATAATAGGTTTGATGGAGTGTCACCTGGGACAAAGTGAGTTTAACATCTAGTTTAAATGATTATGAATCATTTAAACTAGATGTTAAACTCACTTTAAAAAGTTACTGTCACAAATTTAGTATACTAGACTACAAATTGAACTCAATAAATCTAAAACATCAAAGTGCTTCTCGATAATCAGTTTCTTGATCAATCTCAATAAAATAAAACATCAAAGTGCTTCTCGATTAATGAAAATTGTCTGGATGTTACTCTTTGCCTAATATAATTTTATTCATTAAATAAAAATACCAAATAAATTAAGTCAGGAAAGAGTTTCTTACGCAATTTGGTTTGAGCTAAGTCGCTATCAAAGTCACCACCCAAATACAAGATATTATCAAACTCAACATATATGATGGTTATGATAAAAAAATTATGACTTTTTCTTATGTCATATGTGGCAATTGTAAACAAAAATCATACCTTCTCAAGAGTGTCAATATTTCTAGAGGATCATGGGGAATTCAAGTTGCTAGGGTACTTTATATAATAATACTTTATGTTTAATACTATATGTTTTACACTAATACTATAGTTAAGTATAAACAATAAAGGACTGCCCATATAGAAAAACCACAAAAAAATTTAAACTTTTTTAAATAACTTTGAAATAGTAAGACATTAAGTCCTTATGTTTAAATGTATAATATTTCAATGTTATGTAAAAAAGTTTAAATTTTTCGGTGGATGTGTTAATATAACACATATATAATAATGTTTTTAATTATAATTATATAAAATACAATTATATAATATTTTATATATTATTTTTTTTTATTATTTTTATTATACAATATTATAATTAATTATATATAATATAGTACATCCACAAAAAAATTTAAACTTTTTTACATAACATTGAAATATTATACATTTAAACATTGTTATAGACTATATGGGTAGTCCTTTAATCCTGCTCATGTAACTGGTGGGAGTAAATAAACAAATGAATATATATAGTATACATATTGATACATAACATAACTAAAACAAATTATTACAAACAAATCTCTTTGTATAGTTATATGGAAAGTTGTAGTTGAATTTTGTTAATTTGTAATCAGAAATGCTTTAGATTAATTGGGCCAACAAAAATCTCAAGATCCATGTTTGGGTATCAGTATTCCAACATTTACTGAACCAAAAGTATCTGAAAATGTATACAGTATTTGTTTTTGTTACTGAATAAGACATTTCTCATCAGTATACAAAAGCTGCTGCTGTAGATAACTTGGTTGGCCACTGTTTAAAATTAGGAGAATATGCAAAACAAATAGCCAGTGCTATAATTTAAAAAAAGATGGAGAGCGAAGGTATAGAAAAAGGGACAGTTTTCAAACTAAAAACATGAGGAAAACTTATCTCTATTAGAGTTGGAGCTCCCAGTTTCCCAAAGAGTAACAAATGTAGTAAACAACTTTCTCTTTAAATAGTCATGGAACTGCAAGTCTCTCACAAACTTTCTGACGATGCAACAAAAACAATTAGAACTGGATTAAATGGAAGATTCTGTGAAAGAGATTAAAAGTGTGGAAGGAAACATAGTTCAAAAACTAGATAATATCAAAGTACAACTTGATGAATTTTATAACTCTAATCAGATGCAAATAAAAAAGCTTACTTGTAGTGTAGTGGCCAATGTACACTTGATATAGGAACTCTTAGAACTATAGGCGATCTTGATTCCTGTTATGAAGCATATATTAAAAATGGATTCATCACATCTTTCAAGAAAGAACATTATTGTGAACAAATGCCTAGTATATCTCAACACGGATAAAAATACTTTGCTAGAAACTTTAGTTGCTCCGCCTGAGCTACATCTTTTTATTGGAGCAGTGGATAATATAGCAGGATTTTTTTTAACTGAGTGGGATGGTTTTGAATTGTGGTTAAAAAAAAACATAATACAATTAAAAAAGAATAATAAGAAAATCCACATTATGTTGCCATGATTTTCCTTTTGTAAAACACGCAAAAAAAAAAGTAAAACATGTGGCTTATCAAAGTATGCAGAACAGTGTGGTGAAGCGATTCATGCAAAGTTCAAGCCTACATGGCAACAAAATAAACACAGCATAGATCATAAAGATTATGGAAACAGATTGAGAACTATTGTTGTTGATTTTGGAATTAAAAGATTATAATATTTAGTTTAATATTGAAACTATACTTATAAAACTTTCTATTTCATTATATTGTTAAATAAAGCTGTCTTATATAAAATCATGGGCTTGGGGAGCAAATTGCTTTTAAGAGAACAAATAAAACCCAAAAATTTAGACAACCCATGTCCACCTTTGTTATATGTG
This sequence comes from Hydra vulgaris, assembly GCF_038396675.1. NCBI lineage: Eukaryota > Metazoa > Cnidaria > Hydrozoa > Anthoathecata > Hydridae > Hydra > Hydra vulgaris. The sequence continues at coordinate 37,265,778 of NC_088924.1, read as the reverse complement.
ATTTTCAAGAAAAAATTTTATACTGATGTAAACTAAATCAAAACTAATCAATAGATTTCAAATTTCATTAAAAAATACTTTGGCATCCAGGAGTTATGGCTTTGTAAAATTAAAACCCCCCTCAATTTTTATTTTTACAACTTCGCTTCCAACAAGGCTGCAAGCAATCACTATAAGAGTTGGAAGTTACTGGAAGAGAAAAGATGATGTTTGTAGAGCAAGATAATGATTGACAGACGACTTAAAAGATTGCAAGTTATATGAATCAGGAAAGCAAGATAAAGGAAGTGAATTCCAAAGAAATAATGCTTGAGAAAAAAAACTAGACAAATAAGAGTTTTTGGAGTATTAAGGAACAGTCACAGTAAAAAGATGAGATTTAATTGAATGATGAGTAACACGAGAGTAAATTTTAGTAGATGGCACAAGAGACACTAGCTCTTTAGAGCAGTGCCCATTACAGTATTGTAGAAAAGAGAAAGAGAAGCAACATTATGACGATGTGATAATGGATGGAGGTTGGCTGCAAGAACAGGTTCAACTATCTTTACGATGCATTTTTGCACCTTGTCTAAAAGAGTAAAGGCATCATTAGAAGATCCGCCCCAGATATGGCAACAGTATTCCATACAAGGACGGATTTGAGATTTATAGAGATAAAGGATAGAATCCAGATTGAAAAAGTGTTGAGCTTGATAAAGAGATGCAACCTTTGCATATACTAATTTTGCAATCGATTTGATAAACGGTTTCCAAGAGAGATCAAAAGTAAGAGTTAATCCTAGAAGATGAAGAGCAGATAACTCATCGAGTACATTACTCTTCATAAATATAGGAAGACCTAAATTATTGCAATAACGATTGGCTGAAAAAATTGAGTTTCATCTGAATTAAAGTTCACCAGCCGCTGTGAGCCCCATGCTGTAGCAGAAGTGAGATCCTTTTCAAGCTCAGATGCCCCTTCCAAGCAATCATAGAGTGTTGGGTTCTTATCATGACAAGATTTAATGGTAGTGGCATCAGCAAACAATGGTATTTTAGAGAATATCTGGAAGATCATTAATGTAAATTAAAAAGAGTATAGTGCCAAGGATTAAACCTTGAGGAAACCCTAAAAATACAGGAAATGAAGAAAAGTCCTGTCCATCGAGGACAACTTTTATACTATAATTGGAAAGGAATGATTCAATAATCTTAAAGATGTTACCAGATACACCAGAAAGAAAGCTTATGGAGAAGACCAGCATGGCAAAAGCTTTATCATTTTTATCAATTTCTAAAGCTTATCAAAAGCTTTAGAAATGTCAATAGCAAAAGCCTTAACCTCTCCACCTCTGTCTAATGCACAATAAAACCTATCTGTTATTACTGTTAACAAATCAGCTGTAGAACAAGAAGATCGAACTCCATATTGATGATCAAAAAGTAAGTTATTAGATTCAAGATGAGAGATTAAGTGTTTGTTAATTAAAGATTCAAAAATCTTGCTTATGATAGAAAGAAGACTATTAGGACGGTAGTTAGATGAGTCAGATTGCTCTCCAGAATTTTTGAAAATAGGGATAACAGATGCCGGTTCCCAGAATTTTTGAAAATAGGGATAACAGATGCCGGTTCCCAGCATGTTGGAAAACAAGACTCTGATAAGCACTTGTTAAATAGTTTTGAAAGTATAGATGACAGCTCCGGAAAACACTTCTGCAAGAACATAACAGGTATGCTGTCTGGACCACATGCTGTAGAAGAGTCTAAGCAGGAAATCACTTTTGATACAGAAGCTGGAGTGATACGAATGTCAAGCAATCAATTAACCTGTTTGACGGCTATATCAGGTAGTGGAATCAAGAGATGATACTGATGAAAAGTTCTTAGCAAACAATTCAGCTTTGTCTTTAGGTGAGGTGACAAAGTCTGAACCATACAAGAGATATGGAATAACAGATTTTCCCTTATTATTGATACTGTTAAAGATTCTCCAGAGATTTTATGACCTGACAATAGTGAGCTTTGGCGTTAGATAAAACCTTTTTTCAATGGTTTCTAGCAATAGTAAACAGACGTCTGTTTTCTGAAGAATTGTTTTGCTGATAGATATGGAAGTAACGGTTTCAATTGGAAACAGCAGCAGCACAATGTGAGGTAAACCACAGAGAAAAGTGAGGCTTGACATGAAGTCGTCAAGAGGGAATTAAAGATTCCATGCCAGCCTGAATTTATAAAGTTACGTAAGAAGCATATTTGTCAGAAGGAAAACGAAAGATTAGAGAGATCAAACCGTGATCAGAAGCAACTAAGGGTAAATGTGGAGAAACTGAGCACTGACTAGGATCAGAAACAAGATATAGGTTGAGTAGAGAAGGTAAATGATTCCGATTGTCTGGAAAGCGAGAAAGTTGACTATTTGAGTTAGAGATTGAGAAAGGCAAAAGTTGAGGGCCTTAACGCCAGCAGAGTCACTGACACTAGAGGCAAGCTATTCAGTGTGATGAGCATTGAAGTCACCAACAACAATGATATTGGCTGACGGATAAAGAGAAAGGACTTGGTCAATTTGATCAGAAATAACATCGAAAAGAGTGCAGTCTTGATGAAAGGAGATGGAGGAGAGCAATAGAACAAAGAGAAAGGTAATAGAGTGAAATGGTGCTAAACAAAAGCACATAAAAGAATAGTCTGTGGATTCAAACCTAGTTTCCCGACAATTGGGTGAATTCTTACGAATGTATATGCTCAGGTCAAGCATGTGACTATTGGAGTCTTTACGAATTAAAGGAAAATAACCATCAACACTAAGATCACAAGATGAGACAGCTGAACTCAAATTAGTCTCACAAAGAGCAAGTAGGTCTGGTGAGCTTTGCAAGAGATAAGACTCAACAGAAAAAAAGTTACTTCGAAGACCATGAATATTAGTGAATGATAGGTTTATAACTCTTGGTGATGACAATGGTTTTTTGTGTTTTACAGTTTTTGGTAATTTAGTCACTTTAAATTTTTTAACGAACTTGACTCAAAGCATAGATAATACTCAGCACACTATCTAATAGTCTAAGCAATTGCCCCATTACTGTTAATAAACCCTAAGTCATAACAAAAGGCTCCAAACGCGGCCTCAACAATGCACACTAAAAGTATGAACAGGGACACCATCCATGCACAACATGGCACTGTTAGTACTCTGCTGTTTTTCAGCTGTTGATGGAATCAGCCTCTCTGAGAGCTACCACAGAGTCCGAGAAACCTGACTACCAGCTGGCCTAAGAACCATAAAACTGAGTTTTAGAGCTGTATCCTCATTAGGGGATAATAGAATGAGTTGCCTAATCAGAAAAACAGAGACGCAAACAAAACCCATGCATTGAGTCAAGAAGATCCAGCATTCAACATCCTAAACTGGAAACAATGTATTAAAAATACATCTGCACCAGCCTAATAGATGAAGAAGGGGTATGAGGCTGGTCAACAAATAGAATCTGTTTACTCCTTAAGTCTTTGCCTAGGAGGCCTTCTACTACAAGACAGTAGCTAGATGCATTTAACATCTGCCCAAGGTGAGCATTTTTATTGAGACACCATCTCTAGCCTTTACTCAATCAAGAGCCCCAAGACAGGGGGTGTTTTAAGTTGGAGTTAACTTCTCCTAGCCTTTGCCTAAAAAAGCGTATCCTACAAGGCAGCAGGATATGAATCAGGTTGTACTAGGTTACATGATACCAGTAGCAGGATAACCTGACCTGATAGATTATTTGGGAGGGGGCTCAGAATTTTGTGTTTTTTTTTACTCTTAACAAGTGAAAAAAATTTTAAATATGGTTAAATCATGTTAGTGTATATATATATATATATATATATATATATATATATATATATATATATATATATATATATATATATGTATATATATATATATATATATATATATATATATATATATATATATATATATATATATATAAATATATATATATATATATATACATATATAAAAAATATTTTGTACAGTAAAGTATATAGCATACCGACACAACTTTTACTATCATTTCCTAAGATCCATCCATCATTGCATGTGCAAGTATAACTACCATCTGTGTTGACACACTTGCTATTTTCCCAATTGCAATTATTTTGCTTTGCTGCACACTCATCAATATCTTTACAATAAAAAGTAAAAATAATTCATTATAAATAAATTCAATTCTAAAATGTAAAGATTTTTAATTAAGAATTATAATCTTAAAATTTACTTAAATTAAAAGTTTAGTCTTAAAATTATATTATAAATTTATAATATAACAATAAACTATACTATCTATATAAATAATCTATATATCAAACTATACTTATTAAAATTATATATGTAATATTACTACACAAACTACAACTATATATTACAATATAAACTATATATGTAACTATACTTACTTTTAAAACTAAGAGTATCTAATCTAAAACTAAATTAAAAACTAAACTATCTAATAATTATAAGTAAATTTAAATCAAAAATAGAGTTTTCCTTTTAAACAAATTCACCCCCAACAAGGGTGCAAGTAACCATTATTTAAGTTGAGAACTAACAGAATGCAAAACTTTATGTTCTTCATTTGTGACTACTTTTATTTATGAAATAGCAACCTTTTTGCTTCATCAAAAGAATGAGAGAACCCAAATGCAAATTGATTGTCAAAGAGTAAGTATAGTTTGATATATAGATTATTTATATAGTTTATTTACTCAAAAACCTTGCTAGTAACACTAAAAAGATTGACAAGACAATTGCTAAAGGGGTTGAAGCATTTAAAAAATTTTTTTAAAAGCTTTAACCATAAAAAACCATAAACACCATTTTCCAACAGGCAGAAAAACAAGATTAAGTTAAGCACTTGTTAAACAGTTGGGAGAGTGTAAAGTCTGGAAAGCACTTTTATAAAAATGTGACAGCCATGTTGCTTGGATCACAAGTTTTAGAAGAGTCTAAGTAAAAAAAAAACTTTATCAACATATGCTGGGGCCATATATATGACAGGAAGTGGGTAATCATTACATTTAGGAGGAAAATAGGAAAAATTATAATTTAACATAAATTATCAAATCTATGTATGAGAGATTGAATGTTAGACTTACCTTTGGTAACAACACTGTTAAAGATTTTTGAAAAGTCTCTAGAAACTAAACTCTAATGTAAGATTTAATCATGTTTAACAAGATAATGTAAGATTTTGTAATGTTTAACATGATAATGTAAGGATAACAGACCATGGAGAATGAAAATACACTTTTTAATTGCTTTCTTGCAATAGTAGAAATACATTTGTTTCCAAGAGAGTTGCTTTTGTTAAACAGATGAAAGAAATGGTAACAAGTATCTGCACAAGAAGTAAAAAACCCTGGGATAAAGTGAGGCTTTAAATTAACATAAAGAAATAAATTTCATAAATAGAACTCTAGTCAACCTTAAGACAGTAATAAAAACAGCAATGATAATAGTTTTAGTGATATTTTCATGTGGTTCACATCAATATTTTTGCAATAAGATTTAACAGATAAAAGGTTACATCAAAGATCACGAATATTAGATTAGTAATGATATATTTTTATTATTATAACCACATCAAGTGTAAATTATATTTATATATAATATAAATACAACACAGGAATACCAACAAAAAGTCACATAAATACAAAACAGAGAATATTGTGTTTTTTATAAAAATTTATGAAAAACACAATATTCCCTCTATTCCATAATAATTTTATATATTATGCTATTGTATTCAACATTTATACTACAAAGGATGCCATTCAATAACCTTTTTGAACAACAAAAGAAAATACCTTCACAAGTTTGCCAGTTGTCAAAGGTAATGTATCCATTTTTGCATACACATTTTGCATAGGTGGAGTTAACCTTTTGACACACTTGATTTTGGGTTGAAAAACAATTGATAACAGCACATAAAGCTAATATTAAATATTGACTATTATAATAATTATAATATTAAATATTAAATATTATAATAATAAAAAAACAATAAAAAGGAGATTTTTTTTTTTAATATTTATATATAAACGAAATTTAAAAAAAAATATTTTTTTTCAACATTTTAAATATATTTTAAACAAAATTTACAAGAGTTTAAACAACATTTGATAAAGTAATTGAGTAGCAAATAAAATAAAAAACTCACAACCAGGATCTACAGTTATTACAGGGGGATAGTAAGGCGAACTAACAATAGTTCCATTATCGGTGCTGCCTTGCACAAATGTTTCATAAGATTCTCCTTCCTCAATCGAAAAATTGTCCTCTTTAATAAAAATATAGAGATGTTAATTAAAAAAGTTATATATACAAATATATATATATAAATATGAATGTACTGGCCTTAGCAGGAGTAAATAAGTGCATGAGTGGTGTATCACCCCTCTAAAAAGGACTTGGCAAGTGACACAAGCGATAAGCATTTTTGTGGGCTTTTTTAATATTTAGATAAATAAGAGCACAAATAACATAAAATTGATTACGTTTTAGTAATAGTTTTTTAATTTTAAACTGTAATGTTTTGTATCATATAAATACATCAAAAAAACAATCTTCAGCAACGGTTGTTTTTCTGATGTTTATTTATTCAAGCATCAAAACATTTTCTAACAAAAATGTCAAAAAGAATGTTGCATTTGATCAAATTTTTTTAACTCTATTTTAATATATATTTAAATCACTTTTTTATTGAAACTATTTATTTGTTTTATATATATTATTTTGTGTCATGTTTTTTTTATTACTTTCATATTTAAAAAGTTCCTTCAGTACACTTCTTCTTTGTGAAACATTTTTTTCTTATTTAAAAAGTTTAAAAACCACATAACTCAATATAAATAAACTAATTTTTATTATTGTTTATTAAAAAAAATTTAATTTAAGTTTTATATAAGTATCTATTATTTTCACTTTGATTCATATTTTAGATAGTTAAAAAGTAACTATAAAAATAATTATTAAAATTATTAAAATTAAATAAATATTAAAAAAAATTGTTTTTTTAAAATAGGTTTTTAAAAACTACTAAAGCTCTTTAGTTGTTGCTTTGGCAACTTGTTGTTGCTGTTTTTGTTTTTTTTGACAGTTTTTTTAATTGTTTTTTTGTGAAAATTCTTATATTGGTTAACGAGTGACAACTAAAAAACGAGACTGGATTTAAAGTCACATATCTCTTTAAAGAAGATAAAACAAAAAGGAAAAATGCTCTAGAAAGTATTATTATTCTAGTTTTTAAATATATAATCAGATGTTCTCAATTAAACCATTTCTTTTGACTTTATCAACTAGGCCTGGTATAGACTGAGCTAGGCTTTGTATGAGCTTAATATCAATTTTATTATGGCAATACCTGATTAAACGGAGTTATTAATTAACTAATAATAACTAACAACAAAACAACGTCATTGACGAACGCAATTTTTTAAGATTTTCTGCATGCCAATTATTCTTGTAGACAAGGCCTTTCAAAATACTCCTAAAATTTTCGATAGGACGACATTCTGGCAAGTTTGCAGGGTGATCCGCTTTCTCAACATAATGCACATTTTCCTTGTTTAGGTACATGATTACTGTTTTTGCATAGTGAGATGATGCTAAATCTGGCCAGAATAGGATTTTTTGATTTACAGCCAGTCCACTTGGTACAAAATAAGGTTGAGAAGTTCCATTTTCAGAAAAAGCAATCCATAGAAGTAATTTCTTTTGAAACTTTTGTTTTGTTTGGTATTTAACTGTAGATGGAGTAGATTTTACATCACTAGTATAAAATATATCATTTCCATTGATACTGGAGTGATTTAACATGAAAAAAGACTCATCGTCAATGATTGGTTAACAATTTTTGAACTTCTGACACAATCGACTGCACTTAGTTCTAGCTGCTGCTTTTTGCTGGTCAGAGCGTTTTGGAATTGTTATTTTTTTTCTTGATTTAATATTTGTTCTTTTTTTTTTAATGTTTTACTAATGTGTTGCTGAGTACAGTTGAACTTTTTAGCTGCCTGTCGTTGAGAAACTCCGTCTTTATGGTCAAACATGAGTTTGAGCCTTTCAATGTTTGTGCAGGTCATTTTTTTAGCTTTTACTCCTTTTCATTGAACTCTTTGGTACCCAGATTCCCTTTCAGCACGTTTAATTATCTGGGTACTTTTAGGTATATTCTCAACTTTAAAGTGGTCATAAGTGAACTTTTTACCAGCATTTTTGTAATTTAAATAAAATTCATGCACACGTTTTCTAATCTCTTCTTGTTTTGAATTTATTTTTTTATTCATTTTTCTATAAAAAATAAAAACATAAAATATTTAAAAACTAGAATAAAAATACCTTCTAAAACAGTTTTCCTATTTTTAAAATCTTATTCCTTTAAGAAGATATGTGTCTTTAAATCTAGTCTCGTTTTTTAGTTGTCACCCGTTATTTGAATGACCAATCAAAACGACCGCATCGATTTTATTTGAAAATAATTGTAAAATCTTCAATTACAAACTTTTTTACTTTAAAGGCGCTCACAAAAATGTAACAATGAACAAAAATTTTTTTGATTTTTTATTATTATTGCAAAATTATGTAATACTTATTAAAATGATTTTATTTAAATGCACTCAATGTTTTTTACTATTTTTTGTTAATGTAAACTATGACTCAAACTAAAAAAACATCAAATTTTGCTGTTTTAAAAAATAATAATTGTACTTTTGCACAAGCTTTATTTTACCCATGTAAACTAACTCACACAGTGTGGAGGCAGACACAGGCAAGCGCCAGTTATTCCTGCCAAGGCCTGTATGTGTGTATGTGTGTATTTATGTATGTATGTATGTATGTATGTATGTATGTATGTATGTATGTATGTATGTATGTATGTATGTATGTATGTATGTATGTATGTATGTATGTATGTATGTATGTATATATGTATGTATGTGTTTATATATAATAACAAAAAAAAAATAAAAATAAAAATAATAATAATTATGAAAAACTAATAAAAAAACTGTTTAACAAAATAACAAAAATTCCAAAAACAATTAAAACAAAAAATAAACAAACCAGGAACACTCCTCCTTTTGCGTTTAGAATTTGGAGTGGAAAATTCGCTACGTGCATCATTGGAAACTAAGATAGATGTTATTTCAACAGTTGTTATTCTAATAGTTGTAAAACGGTACCAACCATCTACATGATTATCTATTTCTTCCCGTGTGTATTCATAAGGTTTTTTCTTAAATCGATTTTTACTTGTCCGTTTTCGAACAATAACATCTATAGATCTAGAAACCATATATCACATAAACGATATGTATTAATCATAGATATTACAGTAAAGTCAATAATAACCATAGATAACATATTTTTTCACAGATAAAAAATATACACAATCTAACACATTTATTTTGTAGGTAATTTAAAAAAAGTAGCATAAATTATAAAATAGAATTATAATATTATTTATAAATAATATATATATATATATATATATATATATATATATATATATATATGTATATATATATATATATATATATGATATATATATATATATATATATATATATGTATATATATGTATATATATATATATATGTATATATATGTATATATATATATATATATATATATATATATATATATATATTTATATATGTATATATATATATATATAGTATATATATATATATATATATATATATATATGTATATATATATATATATATATATATATGTATATATATATATATATATATATATATATATATATATATATATGTATATATATATATATATATATATATATATATATATGTTGATATATAAATATATATAAATATATATATATATATATATATATATATATATATATATATATATATATATATATATATATAATTTATAAGTATATATTTATAATACACAAAACTCATTTATTCACTCATTTAGGAAAAAGCTGAAAAAAATTGAAAAAGTAATCCAAAATATCTTTTAAGGATATTATTAATAACAACACCAAATAAAAAAATATATATATAACTCACACAATAACTATGTTGGACCCAAAACTAAAAACAATAACAAATTGCGATGATGTGACTTCAGTAGGTTTGGGACCTCAAAAAAACAAAACAAAAAAAACATCTGATTTTTGACTTGAATAGTAAAATAAAGTAAAAAATAAAATTAATAATACAAATTAATAATAAACTCTATACAAGTTAAGTGAATTAAACCAAGGTACCAGTTAAATGAATTAACAATGATGAACTAAAATGAATAAAAGTTTTCAGCTCCTATTTAAACATTTTTATTAATAAAATAATTTGAAGTAACTCATTCACTGTAACTTTTTTTGTTTATGAACTTTTTATACAAAGTGTATACTTTGTATAAAATACTTTTGTGAACCTTGTTACAATGAATACTGGTTACTACCCAGCTAACACAAAGCGTTCAAGTATGTTCGACGAATGTTGGGAACATTCGAGCACATTCTATGAAGGTTCTGTAAATGTTTAAAAAAATTGTGTATACACAATTAAAAATTAAAGCTCAAAAAAAATTGCCACAATGTTCATTTAGATTTGCGTAATGCTCGCTGCAAACGTTATGTGAATCAACTTTTGTGATCTCCGATTTACAGTTCTTGAACCTTCAATGCGAACAATCAAATAAGAAGCAGCAAAAGTTTATTTAAAGTTTAATTAACTGCATACTTTCATTTGATAGCTTTTGAACATTTGCCTCATACCTGCAATAACGAATACAGAAATTTGCCCAACAGTTTTTTTATTTTTTTATTTATTTAACTAAAAGTACAAATGGATAAGTTTAGACAGAGTTTTTCTTTAAACCAACATTTGCTAGTTTTTGCGTAATGTAATAATAATGTTTTTTTGAACTTACATAACCCTTGTTTATTTAACAATTGTTAAATAAGTAATTAAGTAAAGATTTGTTTCTACTTAAGAACGAATTCACCATGCTTTACAGCTGAATTACACCATATCAAGCTTATTTGAGAGCCTATGATTTAATTATTACATTTCAACCATAAGACAATGTTTTTTACACTACAGTTACAAAAATTTTCCGGTTTGAAATTTAAACAAGGAGCTAATCAGCACTATTATAATAAATATCTGAGATAATAACTTTGCTTCATATTAATATTGGTAATTATAATTATGAACTCGATAATATGTTTCTGCGGGTAAACTTTAGTCCCGATTAGCTCCTTGCTCAATAATACCTATAATTGAGCCAATGATACTGTCGAGAATTTTTTGTTTGTTTAAATACTAGATTTTTCTAACTATGTTAAATTTGAAAATAATGCAACTGTGTCTTTTCATACACAGTTGCATTATTAATAAGACCCCATCTATATTTTCCAAATGTTTAAATCTATTTCTACAGGCTTATAGACAATCTACAAGGTTATCATAAAGAGGAGGATAAAGTGTTCAAACTTTTAATACAAATTTACTTATAGGTAAATGTATATGTATATGTATATATATATATACATACATAAATATATATATATATATATATATATATATATATATATATATATATATATATATATATATATATATATATATTATATAGATATCGAGACCTTATTTAATAAATTAGGTCTCAATATCTGACTAAAGAAAACAAATTTGAGCAGTACCATAGGTTCAATTATAGGTAGTATTGCTTATTCTGAGTTAAATAATGTTTAAACTTTCTTGATAAAATGTATAATTTAATACTATTATTAATGTATAATTTAGTAGTATTTTTTAGCACAATATGCATTTAAATTATATATGTAATAAATACGTATATAATTTATATACATATTATATTATAAACATGACTATTAATTGTATTTGATGACTAGTTGACTCTGACGATTACAAATAATTTATTATTTGTACTTGTTATTATTAGACCACTAGTCAACAAATATGAATAATTATTGTGTATATATATATATGTACACAAATGCTTTACATGAAGAAGTTTACACACACTTGTTTTGTTTAATACATTGTTATGTTAAAATACTTTTGTTCTGTTGTAGATAAAATATATAATATTATACTTGAAAATAGTTAAAATGAAGCAGAATAATATATGCATTGTCAGATATACTGACCAAAATGGATGGCTGCTAAGTAACATCTTTAGCAACAACTGCAACAAAGCAACAATCAAAGCAACAACACTGAAAAGAATTTGTTTTAAAAAACAACTTCATGTTGTACCGATGATGGTGTAGATGTCAAGCAACAGTCGTTTTCAAGTTATAGTACAACTCAGAAAAAGAGTTTTCTGTTTAACCTAATTCAGATTCTGATGCTTCTGATGGAAAGAGTTTGTCATTTCAGAGATTGATTACAAATCTGGCATGCAATATATTTGTTTGGAATAAATAAAAATTTGTTACAAATACTTGGTCATCTTGAAGAGATAAATTAGACAACTTATTTGACTTGGAAATATGAATATAGATGGACTATTTATTTAATGGAAACAGTTTCCTGTTTCAATTGGGTAAAGCTATTTTTTATGAACCATATAGTATGAATTATTATTATGTTCATATAGTGTAGTTTGTATATAGAATTGAGAGTTTATAACAGTTTAAACCTTTTATAAATGGTACATTTAAGTCATTCATAAATAAAACTAGCTTGTTTATGAAAACCAAAAAAAAAATTATTTTTTTTAATAAAAAAATTAAATGTTTAATAAGAAAATTTTTATTAAGAAAAAAATTTTAATTTTGTTTAGGTATTGTAAATTGTGAAAAATAATTTGTTAAAATAATTTGTTATTAAATAAATTCTTCAAAAAAGAAATATGTATATTTTTTATGTTTTTAGTGATAAAAGCTGTACTTTTTCACTGAAACAAAACATATTTTTTTTTTATGTTGTTGATGTTGTTTTGTAAACAGATTTAAACTTAAAAGATAAAAATTTTTGTTAGTGCCCTTTAAAGCATTAGGTAGTAATAATAAACTTTTTTATTGCAAGAAGTATTATTTTTTATTATGAGTTTTTGTTAATTGTAAAAAGCCCAGCTAATTGTGTGCCTTATGGTTGAAATGAAATAATTAAATCATGAGCTCTCTCAAATAAGCTTAATATGGAGTAATTGAATATTGTCCTGCTGCCTTGTAGGATACGCCTCTTAAGGCAAAAGCTAGGAGATGCCAACTCCGAAATAAAACACCCCCTGCCTAGGGGCTCTTGGTTGAGTAAAGGCTAGAGATGGTTTTTCAATAAAAATACTCATCTTGGGCAGATGTTAAATGCATCCGGCTACTGTCTTGTAGAAGGCCTCCTAGGCAAAGACTTAAGGAGTAAACAGATTCTAATGGTTGACCAGCCTCGCACCCCTTCTTCATCTATTAGACTGGCGCATATGTATTTTTAATACATCATTTCCAGTGTAGGATGTTGAATGCTGGATCTTCTTGACTCAATGCATGGGCTTTGCTTGTGCCTCTGTTTTTATGACTAGGCAACTCATTCTATTATCTCCTAATGAGGGTACAGCTCTAAAAATCAGTTTTATGGTTCTGAGGTCGGCTGGTAGTCAGGTTTTCCGAACTCAGTGGTAGCTCTCAGAGAGGCTGAATCCATCAACAGCTGAAAAATATCAAAGTATTAATAATGCCAAGCTGACATGGATGGTGTACCTGTTTATACTTTTGGTGTGCATTGCGAAGGACACATTTGGAGCCCTTTGCTACAGCTTAGGGTTTATTAGTAGTAATGAGGCAATTGCTTGGGCTATTAAACAGTGTTCTGAGTACTATCTATACTTTGAGTCAAGTTCTTCAATCTAATTTTAAAATGAATAAAGTACCAAAAACTATAAAACACAAAAAACCATCATCATCACCAAGTTCTCTAAACCTACCATTCACTAATATTCATGGTCTTCGAAGTAACTTTTCTTCTGTTCAGTCTTATCTCTTGTAAAGTTCACCAGACCTACTTGTTCTTTGTGAGACTAATTTGAGTTCAGCTGTCTCATCTTGGGATCTTAGTGTTGATGGTTATCTTCCTATATTTTGTAAAGACTCCAATAGCCACATAATTGGTCTTGGCATTTACATTTGAAACAATTCAGCCATTTGTCGTTAAACTAGGTTTGAATCCACAGACTATTCTTTTATGTGCTTTCGTTTAGCACCACTTCACTCTATCGCCTTTCTCTTTGTACTATATTGCTCTCCTTCATCTCAAGACTGCACTCTTTTTGATGTTATTTCTGATCATATTGACCAAGCCCTCTCTCTTTAACCATCAGCTAATATAGTTGTTGTCGGTGACTTTAATGCTCACCACTCAAAATAGCTTGGCTCTAGTGTCAGTGATTCTGCACGCATTAAAGCCCACAACGTTTGCCTTTCTCAATCCCTAACTCAAATAGCCAACTTTCCAACTTGCTTTCCAGACAACCCCAATTATTTAACTTCTCTACTTGACTTATGTCTTGTTTCTAATCCTAGTCAGTGCTCAGTTTCTCCACATTCACCCTTAGGTGCTTCTGATCACAGTTTGATCTCCCTAAAACTAATATCTCATTCTTCTTCATCATTTGAATCCCCCTATTATTGTACCTCTTACAACTACAGTAAAGCTGACTGGGATTCTTTCCATGATTTTATTCGTGATGGCCCTTGGGTAGAAATCTTTTGTCTTCCTGTCGACAAATGTACTTCTTACATAACTTCGTGGATACAGGCTGGCATGGAATCTTTTGTTCCCTCTCTACAATTCCAGGTCAAGCCTCACTCTCCTCCATGGTTTTCCTCACACTGTGCTGCTGCGATTGCCAATCGAAACCGTTACTTCCATATTTATCAGCAAAACAATTCTCCAGAAAACAGACGTCTGTTTATTACTGCCAGAAACAATTGTAAAAAGGTTTTGTCTAATACCAAAGCCCGCTATTCTCAGGTCTTGAAATCTCGTATCTCATCTCAAAAATTAGGCTCTCGTGACTTCTGGAGATTCTTTAATAGTATTAATAATAAGGGCAAATCTTTAATTCCACCTATCTTGTATGGTTCAGACTTTGTCACCTCACCTAAAGACAAAGCTGAATTGTTTGCTAAGAACTTTTCATTAATATCATCTCTTGTTTCCACTAGTTGCGTTCTACCTGACATTGCCAACAAACAGGTTGATCCATTGCTTGACATTCCTATCACTCCAGCTTCTGTATCTAAAGTGATTTCCTGCCTAGACTCTTCTACAGCTTATGGCCCGGACAACATACCTGTTATAGTCTTTCAGAAGTGTTCTCCGGAGCTGTCGTCTATACTTTCAAAACTATTCAACAAGTGCTTATCAGAGTCTTGTTTTCCAGCCTGCGGGAAAGCGGTATCTGTTATCCCTATCTTCAAAAATTCTGGAGAGCAATCTGACTTATCTAACTACCATCCCATTAGTCTTCTTCCTATCATAAGCAAGGTTTTTGAATCTTTAATTAACAAACACTTAATTTCTCATCTTGAATCTAATAACTTACTTTCTGACCATCAAAATGGATTTTGATCTTCTCGTTCTACAGCTGATTTACTAACAGTAATAACTGATAGGTTTTATCGTGCATTAGATAAAAGTGGAGAGGTTAAGGCCATCGCTCTTGACATTTCAAAAACTTTTGATAAAGTTTTGCATGCTGGTCTTCTCCATAAGCTTTCTTCTTATATCTGGCAACATCTTTAAGAATATTGAATCTTTCCTTTCCAATTGTACTATAAAGGTTGTCCTAGATGGACAGCACTCTTCTTCTTATTCTGTAACTTCAGGGGTTCCTCAAGGTTCTATCCTTAGCCCTATACTCTTTTTAATTTACATTAACAATCTTCCAGATATTCTCACATCTAAGGTGGCATTGTTTGCTGATGATACTACCATTTACTCTAGTCGTGATAAGAAACCAACACTCTCTGATTGCTTGGAGGAAGGGGGGAGGGCATTTGAGCTTGAAAAGGATCTCACTTCTGCTACAGCATGAGGCTCACAATGGCTGGTGAACTTCAATACAGATAAAACTCAATTTTTTTCAGCCAATCGTTATCGCAATAATTTAGATCTTCCTATAATTATGAACGGTGATGTACTCGATGAGTCATCTACTCTTCATCTTCTAGTATTAACTCTTACTTCCAATCTTTCTTGGAAACCATATATCAAATCAATTGCAAAATTAGCATCTGCTAAGGTTGTATCTCTTTATCGAGCTCGACACTTTTTTACTTTGGATTCTATTCTCTATCTCTATAAATCTCAAATCCGGCCTTGTATGGAATACTATTGCCATATCTGGGGCGGTTCTTCTAATGATGCCCTTTCTCTTTTAGACAAGGTGAAAAAACGCATTGTAAACATAGTTGGACCTGCTCTTGCAGCCAACCTCCAACCATTATTACATCGGCGTAATGTTGCTTCTCTTTCTCTTTTCTACAAATACTATAATGGGCACTGCTCTAAAGAGGTACTGTCTCTTGTGCTATCTACTAAAAATCATTCTCATGTTACTTGTCATTCAATTAAGTCTCATCCTTTTTCTGTGACTGTTCCTTAGTGCTCCAAAAACTCTTATTTATCTAGTTTTTTTCCTTAAACATCAGCTCTTTGGAATTCGCTTCCTTCATCTTGCTTTCCTGATTCATATAATTTGCAATCCTTTAAGTCGTCTGTCAATTGTTATCTTGCTCTACAATCTTCATCTATTCTCTTCCAGTAACTTCCAACTTTAATTAGTGGTTGCTTGCAGCCTTGTTGCAAGCAAAGATGATTAAAAAAAAAAAAAAAAAAATTCAATTGTTAAACATGGTGACTTTGTACTTAAGTACAAATAAATTTTTACTTATTTAACAATTGTTAAATAACCAAGAATAATGTAAGATCAAAAAAGCATTAAATTTGCAAAAACTAAAAATGTAGGTTTAAATTCTCATACATTTGTACGTTGTAACGTTAAAAAAAAAAAAAGCCAAGTAAACTTCTGTGTTCGTTATTGCATATTTGAAATAAACATTCAAAAACTATCAAAATAAGACCTGTATTAAGTACACATGAACATTAAGTAAATGTTCGCTGCATGTTGTTTCAACATTTGTATTGAACATTCAAGAATTGTAAATCGGTGTTCACAAAAGTTTGTTTAAATAACATTTGCAGCAAACCTGAATAAACGTTGTGGCAACATTTCTTGAATGTTAATTGTTAGCTGGGTATGGTTGCTACGACTCTTCAAAGTAGAAGTAGGCTGGTGGTAAGTAGGCTGGTGGAATGTTTTATAAAAACTATTAAAGTAACATACTCTTTATATTAGCTGAATTTGCACTTTTCAGAGATACTAGATGTAAAAACCTTCAAAAGTATACTTTGAAAACATAAATTCTACAAAAGATTTTTGAATATAGAGAACCACCATGCACCATGCAATTGAAGTAAATGGTGAGTAACAAGAAAAAAATATTGGATGATTAAAAAAGAATATATAAAAACATTTATTGGAACAACAATCAGATCTCCCAATAAAGTGATGAATAATTTCCTTATAAGATTTTCAAACAAAAATGGATCATAAAACTTAGATTACATCTTAAGTGGAATGTATAAAAAATTTCCATCTATAACAAGAAATAAATCAAAAAGTCTTGGGTTAATTGTAAACACTAAAAATGAGTTCATTCTAATAATAAATAAATTAGAATGCAATGATTAAAGATTCAAAAAACAACAATAAAAAGATTATTACCAACACAGCTGTCATTTTTTTCGCTTAATGACCAATTATCGGTACAAGAGCATACATAGCTGCCAATTGTGTTATCACAATATCCATATGGCCAATTACATTTTCGACTGTTGTATTTTGAGTCAACACACTCATTTATATCTAAAACAAGAAAAAAATTTCCGCAAATCATAATAATCATTTTATATAGTGATTGTCAAAAACACAAGTGCACTAAATCTATATTTGTTCAAATTTAAATTCAATTTGAAGCTGACATTTGCATGAAAAAACCATTCAAGAAATGGGCAAAAAAAAAACCCTTTTAAATTAAGCAAATCAACCTTTGCTTTTCTTCAAAAAAAAAAAAAAAAACTTTATTAAAATTTGATGCAATGTAATTTCAACACAGATGACAAACCTTTAGTCTGAAACTGAAAGAATCCTATATCATAAAAAAGAATAATATATGTAAATTGTTATAGAATACAATTGTAATGCTTTATAATATTTTAAAATATTTTTTGGTTGGATTTTTTGTCTCATTTTGTTTATGTACATTTTTTTTATGTACATCTCATATTTATGTACATTTTGACAAATTATTTACATTTATACCATATAATTGTTACAAAAATGATTAAAATAATTTTAATTTAACGTTGAACAATTACTTTTACTACTTTTTACCAATATTTTTATTTATAAACTTTGGCATATATATAATTCTGACATATATAAAACTCGCCAAATGGTCACACACGAGCAGTGAACATCTGAGGGAAGAAATGAAGTACAAGGAGAATTATTTTTCAAACAAAGCATATTTTGACAGTTGTCAAGACAAAAAAAAATATTAATAGAGGAATATTTAAAATATAAATAAGACATTTATAAACTTTGGCATATATATAATTCTGACATATATAAAACTCGCCAAATGGTCGCACACGAGCAGTGAACATCTGAGGGAAGAAATGAAGTACAAAGGAGAATTATTTTTCAAACAAAGCATATTTTGACAGTTGTCAAGACAAAAAAAATATTAATAGAAGAATATTTAAAATATAAATAAGACAGACAATGCACCTAAACAATACTAACAATAATAGTAAAAAATAAATTGTTATATAAATACTAATATGAACTAAGATAAACAAAAAAAATATCACCAAACAAAAAACAAATAAAACAAAAAATACATTAAAAAATAAAAAGTATGCATACAACAATGAAAGGCCTCAGAATGGAAAAAAACATTAATGCCAATGTGTAAACATAATTTGTGTAGTGATTAAGTAATAAACAACTCCTCAGAGTCGCATCTATTATTACTGGCGTTTCGATGAGGATCAGCACTTATAACTAGTTTATCACGTCAGACAAACGTCATCGCCACTTATACTTTACCCCGCAACTTACGCCTATTCCATACTACAGTAAAAAAGGATTCACTACAAATAGCCAAAACCCAACCATACCCAAATTTATAACACACTAATATTTTTTTGATGATATGATATAAAAAGTGTTGATCTGCTGCACAATATAAATAATTAAATAAATCACTTACCATACCACCGGTAGAAAAAAATAAGCACAATAAATTAAAATTCAAATAAAAACGCCAGAAACTAAAACAACTAAATTGTGCAAACAAAAAATACTAATAAAATTTCCCCTAAGACCATTTAAACCACATAGGTACTTCCAGCACCAATGAACCAAAAACAATCAAATGGCAATATACCCTATTAAAAACCCTTTTAAAATTAAATAAAATGCAATAGAGTCTTCAAAAAACTCTAACGCTGTCATAGATACTTCATTCGAATTTTGTTAACCAATCTAAAGTGTAAGAAAATGAAACAACTCGCGCAAATTAAAATCATAACTAAAAATCAAGTAATATATGAAAGCAGAAAAAAATAAATATATATCGCCTGCAAAAATGCAAAGAATTAAACATATAGTGAAGGATACAAGAAAATCTTCGAACAATAATAAAAGAAAACTGTGCATGTGAAAACCAAAACAAAGCTGAGTAATGAATTCAAGACAATACAGCCTAAAAGTTCTATAACAATGGTAATAATATAAAAATCAGCGGATAAACAACATATTAAAGAATATTGTAATAAGATTAACTAAAAAAAGAGCAGATAAATTTTAGCCAAATAAGTGGTTAAAAGACTATTTTTGGGTGATAATATATGTAAATTGTTATAGAATACAATTGTAATGCTTTATAATATTTTAAAATATTTTTTGGTTGGATTTTTTGTCTCATTTTGTTTATGTACATTTTGTTTATGTACATCTCATTTTATTTATGTACATTTATACTAATTATTTACATTTATACCATATAATTGTTACAAAAATGATTAAAATAATTTTAATTTAACGTTTAACAATTACTTTAACTACTTTTTACCAATATTTTTATAACTTTAAACATTGTTAAATATAACAATACAAAGTTATGTTAGGTTCTTGTATTTTTTTCATTTCATGACAATATTGTTTAAATGACAATATTGATTGTCATTCAAAAATGCTGATATCAAACTAAATACTTTTTTGAGTTTTAAATGCTGCTTGAATTTGTTCAAAATAAATTTATTAATTATTACCATTAGTTTTACCCGGGTATTTAATTAATTACGATTCATTATTGCTTCTATTAAAATTCCTTTGTTAACATATTTAGCTAAAAATATATAACTATACTTTACGTTTATTTTTATTATTATTAATAATTTTAATATTATTATATTGATATTATTACTAATTTACAATGTAAAATTATAACACAAATATTAGAAAATAAAAGTTATAACCTAAAGAGTTGTGATTAAAACCACGATAATAAGTTTAAACTCTTTGCGTATTATTCTCTAACTTAATAACTTAAAATTCATCTTTTATTCAAATTACTATTTTCTAACTTACTAACTTAAACTCCAGCTGTTCATGCAAAAGAACTAATGCTTTATATTAAGTTATTACCATGTTAAAAAGTAAATAAAATATGCAAACATTTTATTTTGGTTGTGTTATTTTTTTTTATTTTTAACATTAACTGACAATAATAAATTTTGTTACAAAACAAAACTATAGAAAAAAAATCAAAAAATTTAAAAAATTTAAAATAGTTTATAAAACCTCAATAAAAAGTTTATATTTTTTTACCAGTTAGAAACTATCAAAGTTTTACTTATTAGTTATATAAATACAAATAATGATAGAAATAAACATATTAATATTTAGTAATATGATTTAAGTCTTTTTATTGTAAATGGTAGTGAAAATTTGTTAAAACTTTATGAAGCATAAAAACAATTTAAATGTATAGCAAGTAAAAAAAATTTAAAAGTATTGAACATTTTTTCATTTCATTCAAGCAATCAAACATTTTTTTTTAACACAAGTCATTTCAATTAATTTTTTTTTTATTTGCATAAAGTGTAACTTTCAATTAAATTTTTTTTTTTACTTGCATAAAATGTATGAACATGTTTTTATCGGAAATAAAAACAAGTTGCACTCCATAAAACTTTTTTACTAATTAAAAACGTTTTCGATACCAAATTAAAAAATAATTTTAACTTAATAAAATTTACATAAAAAAAACAAAGGATCAAAATTTGTAATTAAAAAAAGCAAGTACAAAATGTTAAATTGTTTTAATAAATAATAAAAATAAAGCAACAATATATAAATATATTGAAATAGAATTCATTTGTATTATTTAAAAACTTTATAAATTTTTTTATAAATTGTGTATCCACATAAAACAAAATAGTTGATACAAACACAATAATAATTTTTGATAAACTTTTTAAAATTAAATTTTTAGAAATAAACTTTTACTTTTAAATTTAGAAATTCATTTGTATTAGGTGAATTCTGTTTGTTTTATTACTTTCAAGAAAATGCCAGCATGCTTATAAAAAAAAAAAAAAAGGAGGGGTGTGTGTGTGTGGAAAATGCAAAAACTACTTTTTTGCAGGGTTTTTTTTTATTGCCAATTTAAAAATCTCTGAAATAAAGACAAAACAAAATGGAAGCTTTAATAAACTATAAACATGAAACTAACAATGTAAGAGAGTGCAACAAACTGAAAAAAAAAAAGAGTAATTTCATAAGTTATTCTTTGCATGCACCTATTTCAGAATTTATATTTCTCAGCACAACTACTTTGTTAAGAAAAATCTGTTATTTGCATTTGTATTTAATATATAAAAACAAATTTCCAAAACAACAAACTTTATTAAAAATGAGAAATAGTAACAGTTTTTATTTTTCATTCTTCGCTCATTTTTCCTTTATTTTTTATTCTTTATTACTCTTACATTTTTTACTTTATTCATTTTTTTGTTGAGCCAGAAATATGTTACAAAACTCTGTGAATTAAACCTATCGCATATATGAAAAAATATAACTTTTTTTATTTTATTATATTTATAGTATTATAATTATAACAAAATTTTAAAATGTTTGAAAAAATTTATTCCTTAAAATTTAATTTTAAAAAGATTATCAAAAATAATTATTGCTGGTATCAACTATTTTGTTTTATGTGGATACACAATTTATAAAAAAATGTTATAAGGTCTATACGATTTAAACATTTTTTATAAGGTTTACATGATTTATAAAAAATGTCTAATTACAGAATGTGTAGAAAAACAGGCAGAACATAACCTAGAATTTTATATCACAGCACAGTTCTACATCGCAAAATTGACATAGCTACAATGTTCAAACACTGGTAATGTAGTCTGGTTTTTTTCTCCTTTTGAAAATTAAAAAAAAAACTGTGGCCATATAATGGACTATTATTAGTTGTATGTTGGAGGAGTGGATAAAAGTCATAGTTCTAGTTGTCTGCATCTCACTTGACACTTGTCTCTAAATATTAATTTTAGCAAAGATAATAGTTGCCAGCCAAATATTTTACATATGACATTATATAATATATTTTTGATATTAAAGAGTTTTCATTGGTGACTATTTTATACAACAAGTAGCATTTAAAAAAGAGCTCTGCCAACTAAAAAAAAACAACTTTTTTTGTCTATGACATATTTATTCTCTTTGCCTAATACAACTAGAGTTGAACACCAACCAAGTCTACACTCTCCATTGTTCAATAGTAGAGTAATTATTTTTATCTTTGCCACCAAATTACCTCTTCTGTTATGCAGCTCAGTAGAACCTCTTTTGTCAACAGTAGATAAGTAGGTGTCTTTTTACGGTCTTGCTATGCAACACTTATAAAAGAACATTTTCTATATTAGTTAAACTCTTTGTTTTTAACTTTGCATACATTTTTTTGGCAAGCTTTTTTTGTTAACTCTAACTGCGCTTGTGACTTTGGTCTGATGTAAATGTAAATTTAAGTTCAAGAATCAAGTACTATTTTATTTTGAAATAATGACCACAATGAAGAAGATTAGCTTGAAGACAAAAAACCAAACTGTTTTTTAATAGGTAATGACTGCTTCATATAGTTTTTTTCCTCCCTTATAAATCTTAAACTAACACAAGTAGTCATTTGTGCTGTCTGAAAAATATTTTCCTATAAAAATAATTTATTAAAAAAATAAATTTTAATAAATTATTTTTATAACAATGGTTTAATAAAATAGAAAAACAAAACAATGGTGTATTGAGTGTATATATGTGTGTATGTATGTATGTATGTATGTATGTATGTATGTATGTATGTATGTATGTATGTATGTATGTATGTATGTATGTATATATATATTAGGAATTAGCATAAAAATGAAAGCTAATTACTGCCCACGAATTAACAATTTTCATTCTCTATAAAAATGACAATGGGGCCATAATTGGTTGATCTTGAAACCTTAATATATGCAAACAACTTAAAAAAATAGTAAAATTAATAAAAAAACGCTTTTTTTACTGCAATCCCCATTGCCTTTTATAAATAAATACAGTAAAAAAATTTAAAAACTAGGCTGCTAAAACATAATTTAAATAAATTATAATTAAAGGAATAGTTTAGGAAGAGTCAAAACTTACCCATGCATTGGGTTCGACTACTATCGAATTGGAAACCAGGTTTACAAGAGCATATGTAACTTCCTGTCGTATCCAGGCATGAACTATAATTCCAATTACAAGTAGTGTTACATTCGTTTATATCTAGAAATAAGCAAATTTAAGTAAAAAAAATAAATTAAATAAATATAAGAAGTAAATAGTTTATTTTATTTATTAAATTTTTTTGTTTAAAGCTTAATGGTCTTTTTTTTTTAATGTTAAATATGTTGTCAGTGTTTTCACTTTGTATGATTCTTTGAGATTCGTGATTTATGATTTTATTTAAGATTTTATGAAGTTTCTAAGAATTTTCTATTTCGACAATAAATATACATGAAATAAAAACATTTTTAGAACTTATGAATTTACTGTACAAATCAAATGTACAACTGTGAATTTGTTGAATTAACATGGTATGTGCTAGTAGTCATGTCAATAAACATGTTATCACAGCTATCACACATTAAATTTGTATTTATAATATTTTGTAAATGTTTTAATGATACTAATTATCGTCAAGAGAGTTGTATATAGTTCATTGTATATAATTCACTGTATATAGTTCACTGTATATAGTTGATTGTATACAGCTCATTGTATATAGCTCATTGTATATAGCTCATTGTATATAGTTTATTGTATATAGTTCATTATATATAGTTCATTGTATATAGTTCATTGTATATAGTTCATTGTAACGTCTGTTCACAAAAAATCCGGAATGAAAAATTGTTCTTAATTGAATACAAAATTAATCGATTTTTGACAAAAATTTTAACTAAAATGAGTGACTGGACATTGTTAACTATTTTATAACCGAAAGTGGTCCTAAATCAGCGGCTTTTCGAATTTTTGACTGAATCCATTAGGTTGAAAAAGTAGTCTGGATCAAACTCTTTCAACTTTAATCGAATTCTATTCTTAAGGTGGTCAAGATTTTTCGCTGTAAATCCATTTCCATAAACTTTTGCTTTTAACCACTTAACGAATTTGCTCGACATATGTCAAGCAAACTTTTTTAGCCAAAAAAAATTTGCTCGAGATATGTCGAGCATTACCAAAAATTGGTATACTTTGAGAGCTAGCTCGCTATATGTCGAGCAAAGCTTCTGATTGGTTATTATGATATCTGATGCGCTTCCTGTACGATAAACTCTTCTTTTTATGACTGCCACGCGCCAGTGTTTACACATGGGCGGTTGGAAGTGCATTGCATTGTTTCGTGACTTTTTTTTAAGTGATTGATAATTTTGCATGAATTATCTGTTGCGTAACCTGCATTGTTGAATTATTTGTGCCCATTTTTTGTGTTACTTATAAATATGATGGATTCCGACAGTGACGAAGGAAGTTTATTGGGCGATACCGACTCAGTTCATGTTAGTTCGTCTGACGATGAGAGGAGTGATTCCAGTGACAGTGAAGGTTTCTCAGACGATGATTCTGAAGAAGATGAGCCTACGCTTGCAGACGTGCGTGCATGGCAAATTGAACCTCAACCAACGATACCTCATCCTAGGTTTCCATTTGTTTTCGGCAACCAAAATATTCCTGCTGATGGAAATGCATTAGACTTTTTGAATTTATATTTTGACGATGAACTAATCAATATTATTGTCACTGAAACAAATCGGTATGCATTGCAGAAAGGCGATAGAGATTTTCCTAATACCAATGCAAGGGAGATTCGTGTATTTCTCGCACTCGTAATGTTGCAAGGCTTGGTAGTAAAGTCTAGTCATTGGCTTTACTGGTCAAAAAAACCTCTCTTAGACACTCCATTTTTTAGAGAGTGCATGCCTCTCAAAAGGTTCAAGGCACTAAAAAAATATTTGCACTTTGCAAATAGTGAAGACTACAATCCTGAAACTCACCCCCAACCAAAATTGAACAAAATTTACCCTATTTACCAGCTTCTCAGCAATAAATTCAAAACATTGTATAAGCTGGATCGTGACGTGACCATCGACGAAAGTCTAATGCTTTATAAAGGTAGACTCGGTTGGGTGCAATACATCCCTCTGAAACGTGCAAGATTTGGAATTAAATTTTATATGTTATGCGAGTCTTCAACTGGATACGTTTGGTCTACTATTATTTATACGGGCAAAGAAACACAAATGGATGAAAAGTATAAAGATCTTCCTGCAGTTTCATCAAAAATTGTGATGTCTATAATGGACCCGCTACTCAACAAAGGTCATTGTTTGACAACTGACAATTTTTATACTTCGCCTGCACTTGCTGAATTATTGATAAATAATAGAACTGACACATATGGAACCGTCAAGCAAAATAGAAAAGATATGCCCCCTCAAATAAATTCAAAGAAGTTGAAGAAAGGAGAGACTATTGCATTTCGCCGTGGAAAAGTTCTGACCATGAAGTGGAAGGATAAGAGGGACGTCACTTTACTTTCCACTGTTCATTCTTCGGAAATGGTTCAATGTCAACGAGGGCGCGTAGCTACCAGTATTCCCAGAATTGTAAAGGATTACAATGATACGATGGGAGGGGTCGATCGAGTAGATCAGTCATTATCTAGCTACCCCATCATGAGGAAAAGGGGAAAAAAATATTACCAAAAATTTTTTTTTCATCTTCTTGAATTTGCAGTTTATGTAATGTTATATAATTAGAGTTTTTAATAAAATCATAAATTTATAAATTTATTGAAATCAACTTTATATTTTATTGTTTAGAAATAGAGGAAATTAAGTTTGCAACTAGGTTCACTTCAATTTTTCAAGAATTTTGCAAGAATTTTATGCAATATTGCAATGCTCGACATATGTCGAGCAAGTTTCCAAAGGTCAATTAGGAAGGTCATAAATTATTAAAATATATTAAAATTTATTAATTATTATTATTTTCCTTTTTTGCATGGTTAAAACAGTAAAATCAATTAAAAAAAAAAATAGATTTGTTTTTGACACACTTTTGAAAATTAATAGGTTCGTTAAGTGGTTAAATGTGCCTAAAAATTTTCAATTGGCCTTAACTGCGGTACATTTGGGGGGTTATCTTTAGCGTCGACAAAGTTAATACCTAAAGTGTTGTAAGTTTCTAATGTGTGTTTTGCATAATGACATCTCGCTCCATCAGGCCAAAATAAAATTTTCATGTTTTGATGCTTGGAATTTATAAATGGAAGAAGTCTTTTTGTAATACATTCTTTAGAATAAGTTTTTGCATCCAGTGCACAGTTTTTTACAGCAAAATAAGGCGATGAATGACCAAAACGACTGATTGCAATCCAAACGAGAACTTTCTCATCAAACTTTTTTTTGAAGTTGAATTTAATGTTAGGATCAGTTTGAGAACTATCCTTTGTATAGTAGCCAGAGTTTTGTGAACAATTTGCACCATTTACACAGAAATAAGATTCATCGTCCATGATGATTTCAAACTCATTTGATGGCTTGAAAAAAGTTTTTGAAAGTTTTAATAAGTTTTCCTTTTGTTTAATTTCTTGCTTTTCTGTTGTTTTTGGTGCATTTTTTCTTTTGGTATACTTTAGTCCATGCATACTTAATAATTTATTTACGTATGAAACGCTTATCTTATATTTTAGTGCCAATTTTCTTTGCGAAATCCCGATTCTCTCCTGCTCTTGCAATCATGGACTCTCTCTTTCTGGTGTAATTTTAAAAGGTTTTCTGCCGCAACCGATTTTTCTATTCATTGGCAAATTATTTTCAGACCTTTTAATTATGTCATAAATTGTAGATTTAGCGATTCCCATTTTCTTAAAATGATCCACTGTAAATTTCTTTCCACTGTTTATGTTTTGTTTATAAAAATTTCCAATCACATTTCTAACATCGTTCTCTTTTAGATGCTCCATGTTTATTTGAATTAATTATTTAAACTCAATTTTGCCACAAAATGAAACTGTTGTTGTTGACCGATTAAATTTAAAAATTTCGAATCGAAAATTCGAAATTTAGAACAATTTGTGTACATTTGAAATCAGTCCGGATTTTTTGTGAACAGACGTTATATAGTTCTTTGCATATTTGTATTTCTTTCATTGTATATAGTTCATTGTATATAGTTCATTGTATATAGTTCATGTGTTAAAGTAGATGAACTCAAAATCTCAAACATAAGTTAATAAAATATAAACACAGTAACACAACATCTATATGACAACATTGCCAATGATGCAGTGAAAAGTAAGGAAAATATAAAATTATGAGTGTTTTCTTTTTGATTATCCATGCATAGTAGTTATATATTTTAGACTCATAAGGAAGACTAAATCTCTTCTTAATTTAAAAGTTGGAAGTTTGAATAACTTGATAAGTCAACTCTAGTGAATTCTATTTAGTTATTTTATATTTCTTAGGATTTTCAAAGTGAAAAAAAAGAAAAGTTATGGTGGAAAAGAGCAAGATATCAATTCAAAAGTGAAACAACATGAACTATAAAACATAAAAAGTTTTTAGACAACTGGCTGAATAAAGAGCAATTAAAAACATGGCTAACAAAAAAGAAGAACAAGAATATTAAAATAGATATAGTCAATTGTAAAGCATGTAATCAGCCCTTAACAAACCGTAAGGGTGATTTAGAGAGGCATGCAATAGTTAGCCTTATAGACCAGGTATGTTGAATTTGGATGAAATGCTTTTTGTAAATGTAAATTATATAAAGTATTTTACAACCTTGAACCTTGATTAATTATTTAATTTTCTAGCAGGATTGAGAATCTATCTGCTACAAGAACTTGTCACCGACAAGACAACATATATCTCTGTCAAAAAGATACTGACTGCCATGATCCATTATTGTGAAGTCTTTTTCATGATCAAGCTACTGGACATAGTAGAGATTTAATATAATACTGCAAACTGACAGATTCTATGTTGTTCTATGATTCTTTGTTACAAGGTCACAATATGTGATCTCTAAAGGAGACTGAGTTGTATGCACCAAACGTAGTGTTGCAGGTTTCAGCACAGAATTTAACAAGCATATCAGGCTTGTTCGATTTGTTTGGCTAACAAAACTCAGTCTCCCATCATTTGAAAGCAGTCGTTCACCACTTGTTAATTGTCAAGTGCTCCTGCCATAGCATTTACCTGAGATCTCCCAAAGCTTTCTTGAAGCTCCCCTAAAGGCGCTGAAAGATTTAATTTGCAAGGTGTACAATTACACATCGCTAATAGGAGGGCTAAATTCAAGGATTTTTCTAAAAATATGCAGAATGTCTAGAACATTTCATTTTAAATCCAGGCCAAAAAAGGTGGTATATAATATATCGTGTAAAAGGGTTTAGCCCTAGGTACAATAGGCTTTTTTTAAATTGTATCTAGAGTCACTAGCTATTATACCTAGGGACACTCTGAAAATTAGGTTTAACTCCATTGTAAATTGACAACAAAGATAGACATTAAAAAGTTATTTAATCAATTTTTTTCAACAAATTTATTTTGTGTTACTTAATTGAAACATAAACAACAAAATTGACTAATAGTTCTGAAAAAAATTGACAAATAATTCTAAATATTTCAATATTGAAAAATAATTCTACGCGTAAAATGGTAATCCCAAAACAACTGTGCACCAAAAAAATTCTGCACCAATCAAAATTCAACAATCTACCTTGTTATCAAGCAAATTCTTTATGCACAAATGGCACTAGCTACAAGCAAACTATATGGCCCTAGGTACAAGAAATTATAAAAATGTAATCTATTAACAAACCCAATTGAGAGGAAACTTATTGAACATCGTATTTAGTACTTAAATAAAAAACAATATAAAATACAAGAACTTATAGAAAAGTGTACCCTTTAGGGTTGTGAAACCATCTAAGATAACAGCAGCAAAAACTTACTTTAGACTATCAAAAAGCATTTTCTGATTATAACTTAGAAAACATAGCAAACACTCTCTGAGAATCAAACTAGGATTAAAACAGAAATATTTTTGAAACTTATCACCTCACTGAGAAGCATTACTTAGAACTTTATAGTTTTCAAATAAAGTGGGGTGGCCCTAGGTACACAAACTTCCCCTACATTTTAAGTGTATTAACAAAAACAATATTTTAATTGGAAATTCCACTTCCTTACAAAATTTGGCAAGCAAAATCATGGATCATGATTATCTCCTAAAGCCAAAATCATGGATAATAATTATCTCCTTAAGCCACAACTACCGATTAAATCAAAGTATTATGATTCCTGCTCTACCGTCAAAGTATGCTTTCATAATATTTTTGATGGATTTACTGCGCCTTTGTCTGATGAAAAAACAAACCCTCTATTCAACCAATTGTACCTGGTCTGCCTACCCCTGTTTCTGTACATTAAGTAGGTATTTCAAAAATTGTTGTGAATTTATGATTGCTGTCATCAAGATCTCTTAGAAAAGGTTCTCTTTCAAAGATTACTTTGACAAATATAACTTGATAAATGTATGACAAATGACACTTTGGCCCAGCTACAGTGTCAAGAAATCTAAGTCAAATAAAAACATACACATTAGCCAAGGGAACTGAGTCTGTTCTTAAGGCAATGACAGATGAAACTTTTTGAAAGTCATTTCCATCAAGACAATTTTTTTATATTTTGAAATTTCCTTAGTAACAGGTCTGTTTTGGCCTTTTATTTTCTCTGCCTGTAAGTAATGATACAGCTGAATGAGAGTTCAGTCAATTAAAAGTCATTAAGACCAATAAAAGAAAATAGTTAGCAGATATAACGATTTCGCGTCTACTGCAAGTGAAACATTAGTTTGAAAAAATGATTCCACTGCCCATGGAATTAAACTTTTTTTTAATTTTAATTTACCTCCACAAGGCTGAGAAGGTCAATACAGTCGAAGAGGCTACTTTATTGCAGTTGAAACCCTCTCAATTCTTTAACTCTTAAACACGAACCTTGATGAAAATTGAATTGACCAAGTGTTTAGAAGTAAAACCAAATGCTTTGGTAGAATATACACCTAAATGATTTGTACATTATTTATAAATTCATGCTATAAGTATTTTAACTTATACTCTATTTTAAAGTAACTCAATACTTAATAGTGGTTGCTTGCAATCTTGTTGGAAGTAAATTAAAGTTTGAAAATATACGCTTTGGTAGAATATACAACTAAAACAAATGCTTTGGTAGAATATACAAAACAAATGCTTTGGTAGAATATACACCTAAACAAAGTAGAGGAGAAGTAATTAGCAAATATTTCTCTATTACTAAGAGAGTTAATAAGATCATACCCATGTATTAGAGATGAAAGGTAAGACTTGCCTTTGTTGTTAAAAATTTTCCCTCTAGAACTTCTAAGCTAAAAAAAGGTTTAGTAATCTTTGAACTTGAGTGTTACACAAATACCATTATTCAATGACTTTTTGCAAGGATAAAAAAATTTGTTTATTCTCCAGAGACATGATCAGGGTTTCAAACATTTTCCTAATATATTTTGTGGCCTTTAATTCTGAAAAGGTGCGCATTAATTTTTCAGGAAAAAAAAAGAAAAAATTAAGATTAAAGAAAAAAATAATTGCTGCCCTAACCCAAACCCTTAGTTGACTTGGCAGCACTCCTTGTACGTTCTTCCTTTTTAGCCAGTTAATGTATGTACTGAAGCTCCTGCAGCTACCAATTTTTGTATGACATCATCAGTGTTTCTAATGCAGCATTCATACATGTGTGCACACACTTATATATACACTTATATAAGCAAAAAACACATGTAATATTTTCTCTAACTGTTAGTTTTATTTGTTTAACATTCATTAGAAAGAATTTTACATCTGTTTAAGACTATTTTTCAAAGCTTTATATTTAATAAGAGAAGAAAAGTTTATTTGAACAGAGTAAAAAAAAATTAAAAAGCTTAAATACTTACTAACGCAACTTGTATTATCTTCATTAAATTGATAACCAATATTACAAGTGCAGCTGTAAGTTCCTGGAAGGTTCTTGCAAAGCCTATTTTTCTGTCTACAAGTGGTTTCACATTCATCTATGTCTAATAATTAGAAATATGCACTATTGCATACACTATTGCACACATAACATTATTTAAGTTCAAAAAACATTCCACTTAAATAATTTTAAAAACAATAAAATTACTAAACACTACACTATATATTTAATTACTTTTTATTTTTATATTTTTGTAATTATTATTTATCAAAAATTGTTGCTACTTTTTCTCATCAAGAACTTTATTAAACTGAAATCAAATTACTACTAAAAAATATTTTTTATCAAACTAAAAAACAAAGTTGTGCGATGAAAAATGAATGAATGACTTTGAGAAAAATTTAATAATCAAACTAGAATCAAACTTTAAACTTTTTCAAGGAACTTCGAAAACTTCTTGAAAAAACATCGTAACTCTTTATATTTAACAACATAATTTTAAAATCCAAATAAAATATTAAAATCCATGCAGAGTGTTAGAGGATTTTAAAACATTCTAAAGTATGCTGTGTAAAATATTCTAAAGAAAAACTTACCCTCGCAACTTCTTCTATTTGTGCTTAGTTTATAACCATCTTTACACGAGCAGATATAACTTCCAATTGTGTTAGTGCAATTGCTCTGACTCCATTTGCATTGGGAATCACATTCATTAAAATCTAAAAACAACAATATAATTAAAATCTATTGTTTTCTATATTAAACTCATCATTTTTATTTTGCAGAGTTTTTTATTTTACATAAATTTTATTGCACATTTCTGCTTGAAACAAAGTTATGCAAACTAAAGTTGTTTGCCAATATGAGACAACTAATTCTCTTACAACTGAAATTAACAGAAAATGTAGTAGTCAAAGAAGCAGTCATTTTTTTATTTTCTTTAAAAGTATTGCATAAGTGACAAAAAGTTGAACTATTGTGCAAGTAAAACTAGTGTGTCGAAAAAACTACTTAAAACCACTTTTAATCACTTGAAACTTGATCAAGAATTTTAACACAAACCATAAAAATAAAAGTTCCTCACCAACTCACAACAACTTATTAGGATTTTATTCAAAACGTTTTATTTGAAACAGCAAGGTCTTCAATTGTAAATTGTTTGCATAAATTTATTGTAAAATTTACTGTAAATATATTGTAATTATCAGATAAAGTTTTTGAAACTTCACAAACAACAGGGTTACATTTAGATTGTCATTTATGTTTACAGTGACTTGATTATTTAGTTCAGTATTTATTTAGGTGATAATCATTAAACAAACATACATTAGTTTTTTAAAAAGTTAATTTACTTTATACAACTTAATAGACTTAATATTTGGGTTTATTTGTTTAAATTAAAACAAACATTTATTTATTAAAAACAATAAAGATTAATGTGTTGACATTCCTAATAGCAATGTCAACCAATGTAATCCAATGACAACACTTTTATAGTGTTTTTTGAAAAAAACATTTTTGGGAAATAAAAAAAGAAAATGATTTAGTAATAAATAATAAAATTTATAACTATTGAGTGTAAAAAAAGAAAATATGAAAACTGAAAATAAAAGAGAACAAAAGCAAGGAAAGGAATAAAGTTGATTAAAATGTAAGCTTAAAAAAAAAATAACATAAAAGAATAAAAAAGTTCTCAAAATAAAAAAAAAAGAGAAAACTTGTACTGCATTTGTCATTTTTGATGTTTGATTGTTTTTGCTATTTTTTACTTTGTATAGCTGCACTTTCTGCTATATTTGTCTGTTTTTTATTTGTTGACATAAAAGAAAAAAACACTGCACTTTCTGCTATATTTGTCTGTTGTGTAAATGTTAAGTGTAATTTTTTATTTGTTGACATAAAAGAAAAAAAATTCTCAAAATGAAAAAAAAAAAGTGAGAAAAAATTTGTATTGCATTTGTCATTTTTGATGTAATGTTTTTAAATAGTTTTAAAAATTTTTTTCTTTTCTTTTCACAATATTTTTATTGTAGTTATTATCATTATAATGGTAGTTAGTTTTGCTTGTTGTTGTTGTTGTTGTTGTTATTATTATTATTATTGTCATTGTTATTATTACTTTAGATAATAACTATGTATAAAAAATTTAGTATTTTAGGTGTTTACTTTAGATTTGTTGGATTACTGTTTGTAAGTATCTTTGAAATAATTTTTTTTTCAAAATATAAAATTGACTAAAGGATAACTGTATTCATACCATTAAAATATACAATTAATTGAATATTTTAATGATATAAACACAGTTATTGTGCTGCAAGCTGTAAAAAATTGCAACATTCAAATAAGCAGTAAATAATTATAACATTCAATCATATTCAAATATGATTACTCCATTTTAACTATTTAATTTAAAAATTACTCCAAAAAACTACTTGCTTCCATAGCATTAGAAAGAAAACTACTGCTAAGGATAGAATAAACTCAAACATAATTATAGTTTATATATAAAAAACTAAGCATTTTCTTCATAGTCTTCAGACCATCTATATAACAAAGAGTATTTCCTGACCAATTAAAGTTGCCATGATTACTCCAATTCACAAAGACAGCAAAAAATAAAATCTAAAAATTATTACCTAATTTCTGCCCTTTTAGACTTTTTTTACCAAACTTTTTATTAATTTAAAAAAAAATTTTGTAAAATTTATCAATAAAAATTTATATTTAAATAAACATTTACCCTGATGAAAATATTACATAAAGACATTATTTTTACTAACTAGGTTATGTTCTATATAGAGTCAGATTTTAGTTCTTTTTGGGAAAAAAAAATTGACTTAACTAAACTCTTAATATTTTCATAGCTATATCACCATGCTAATATTTATCAGGAAAGTAAAAGTAAAAAAAGTTACAACATCTTTACCATTGCCTGAAAGACACAATTTTATTGGGCCATTGACAATCAGAATTACATTTATTATTATCTAAAAACAGCAATTCAAATAATATATCTATAGCTTGTTCTCTGTACTAAACTCATCATTTAAGGTTTTTATTTTACACTGTTTTTTACATAAATTTTATTGCACTCTTTTGTTTTATGCATCATTACATAACATTGTTTGCCAGAATAAAAAAATTAATTCTCTTAAAGGACAACAGAGTTTACAAAAAAGTAGCAGCCAGTTGCTCTGCAGTAGATAATGTAAAATTAGTTATAAAAGATTTTTAAATAATAAAACTATTTTATATAATCTTAAATTTCAACAATTTTTGTTACAACCATTTAACAAAACCTTTGAAAAGTCTTATTTTGCATTACATTACAACATTGCATAAAACATTACAAATTAAAAATAATTTTGCAATCGTAGCTTCTTAAGAAAGTTTTTCTTTTCTTTTTTTTTTTTTGAAATTTGTATGTTAATTTTTTTTTTTTAAAATAAAATTTTTTAAGTTAAAAAATTTATTTTGGACTTTTTTTTTTAAATTAAAAAAAACAACATTTTAAGCTTTTATAAGATTCTATTCTTTAGAAAAAAAAAATTGCAAAACAAAAAGTACTATTACCCAAGTATTGCACACACTATTGCACAAGTAAAATTAGTGTCACAAAAATTAAAAGCACTTAAGTGCTTTTAATTGGTTTTTGTTACACACTGTGCTTACAGTTAAAAGCACCAAGTGCTTTTAACTGAAACCACAAAAATCATTTGAAACCAAAAAATCACCTGAGAACACAAGTGCTTTTAACTGAAACCACAAAAATCATTTGAAACCAAAAAATCACCTGAGAACACAAAACTATTTTACTTAAAATATTTAGAGATTCTGCTTAATGAAGAAACCACCATGTAAAAAAAGAAATTACTTTTAAAACAAGCTTTACAAAGAACTTTAGACAGGACATCATTATGCTGTCATTACTTTAACAATAACATCACCCTGTCATGATATCAACATTATCACACTATTAAATATTGTAAATCTATCATTCAGTTAAAGTATCTAATGTTGAAAGACTTTTTTTTATCAAATTTTTTTTGTGAGTTTGGGATTTTGGAACTTTTATCAAAAAATTTTAGCGACTTTAGCAGTTCTTGTTGGGATATTTTAATCAAAAATTTTTAGCAACATCAGTTCTCATTTCTTTTTCTTGTCAAGCTGATCTTGACAGCTTTTCCAAGCGATTGCAGATTTGTGATAGTAATGATGCAACAACTACAGATTTTGATTTTTTTTAAATACGTTTTCTTGTTCAACCACCAACATTGCATATATTTTTTATTTTATTTTTATTTTCAATTATTTTTTCTTCGACTGCTTACTAAGTTTTTCCAGCTGTCTTTCACAATACTATTGACATTTGATGAGTAGAAGTTAAGTTAAATCTTATAGAAACATTAAGTTAAAATTAAAAAAAAAAAATAAGAAACATAATAATTATAAGAAACAATAAGGGCTCAATGGAATTCCACTACTCCCCACAGCATTTATTCTCTAAATGATAATTAAAACACCTTTTTTTTGAGCAAAACGAATTGGGTTTATTTTAAACTTTTTTCTTGAACAAAATGAATAATAACAGTAATAAAGAAATCATGATTATTAAAAAAAATAAGAAAAATCATGATTATTAAAAAAATAAAAAAAATAACGCTCTATTGCTATGTTATTATAAATCACATAAATAAAATAATCTAAAATATCTGCTAACACCATTTACAAAAGTAGCTATGAAAAATCATTTCATAACTGAAGATTTTAATACAAATTAAATAGTTTATAGAAAGACAAAAAAGGAAAAAACTTTGATGATGAAATTTTGATAAGAGGAGTGACTCTTTTCTAATTAACCATCCTACTAGAAAAAAATTGAATAATAGGGTTGCAAAAACTGACATATTGGATCATTTTCTTATCAACCCAAACTTTTATCAATAATCATTATTATCAATAATTATCAATAAATTATAAATAAATTAAATTATAAATAATTATAAAAAATTATCAATAATTATATAAATAAAAACAAAAGGTAAAATATCATTAAAAAATTTTTTGTATGAGTTAAAACATAAATATAACTAAAATAAAAACATTTTTTCAAATATTAATTATGCACATATTGCAATAGTAAAACATGTTCAAATATTAATTATGCACATATTGCAATAGTAAAACATGTTCAAGATCATTGAACATTGGTTAAATGTCATTAACAGGTTCCTAATATTATCAAAAAAAAACTTCTTAAAGTATGTCAACCTAAACATTTTAAACAACCTAAACAAATCAAGAGAAAATTAAATAAATGAAACCCTTTTATTTTTAAAGTATATTATATCTACTACTGTTATTATGTTAATTTCATTAACTTTTTCCTCTGTGTAAACTCAATTATGGATCGACTTAAATGATTCATTGACAGAAAACCGAAAAAAAAAATTTTTTATAGCATTAAACGACCAATAGTCTTAGCGGATGACAAAAGTGAAAAAGCAGCAGCCTCTAATTTTTATAAACTCATTTTTGTAATCCAGTCTAATTTTGTTGTACAAACGCCATTCATTAGTGGAAGCACAATTTTTTTCAAATTATGTTTAAATAGCCAACTTTATATGGCAATGTTCTTTAATTCTTCAAAAAGATGTTGCTGTTTTATAAAAAATAAAAGAAACATTCTAACTAATTTAAAATTAAAATAAAGATCAAAAAAATGAAATCCTTTTCTTTTTAAAACAACTTTAAAATATTTTTACCAAGACATAACGCAATAAAACTTTTTCTTATGTGTAAACACAACTAAGGATTCACTTGAATGATATATACAGATATATACAGCATTACTAAATGTGGTGTTAAGTTATTGTAAAAGTGTGTTGAAAAGTGTGTTATTTCAGACAAAAAACACAAATAGTATTGTTTATAACCATGTACACACATATGCAATAAGGTTGTATTTAAAAAAAAACATATGTAATGCAGTGTATTGTTAAAAACACACATACACAGGTAGGTATAGACAGGTATAATCAAGAATACATATAAACAGATAAGTTTTTAGACAAAAAAAAAACATGGATAATGTAACTTCTAATTTAGTACACAAATACAAGAATAAGTAATGTTTTCAGACACAATAAAAAAGTAATGTAGTTTAGGTTGGTAATGTTATTTATAGCTGGTCCTTTAAAAATATTATTTATAAATTTATTAATAAGTTTATAAGGTAGTAAAGTTAAAAAATAATGATTTAGTAAAACTTACCAACACAATTTGTTTTGTTGTTGTCCAAAATAAAGCCAGCATTACAACGGCAGATATAACTTCCAACTAAATTTATGCATCGAGAATTATTTTGACAAATGGTGGAGCATTCATTTATGTCTAAAATAAAGCAAATGTGTAAAGTAAATATTAAGAATAAGGTAAAGTAGAGTTTAATGTTAAAAGAAATTTTGAATGCAAATTTAAAATATCAGTTTAATCATCATCATCATCATCATCATCATCATCATCATCATCATCATCATCATCATCATCATCATCATCATCATCATCATCATCATCATCATCATCATCATCATCATCATCATCATCATCATCATCATCATCATCATCATCATCATCATCATCATCATCATCATCATCATCATCATCATCATCATCATCATCATCATCATCATCATCATCATCATCATCATCATCATCATCATCATCATCATCATCATCATCATCATCATCATCATCATCATCATCATCATCATCATCATCATCATCATCGTCATCATCATCATCATTTACCCTTTTTCAACTTAAATTTTTCAGCTAACAAAGTGTTCTTTCATGTGAGCTATTACATGTTTACAAATGAAAAAAATCACAATTCATTGAGAAAAAAATAAAGCTTTAAAAAACAGTTTTTCTTTCAAAACTTACCAACACAAGTTTTTAAATTTTTATCTAGTTGAAAGCCATTATTACAATTGCATATATAAACTGAATCCTTCAAGATGCATTTTCCATTAGCTTTACAATTGGTTTGACATACTTCTAAATCTAAATATATAAAAATATATAAATATTTTAATTTTATTTTGCAAAAATACAAACTGTAAATAACATTTATAAACATGTATAACAAGATAATTGTATATCAAGATATTTTACAGATAAAAAAATAATGCCTAACATGACCAACATAGTCTAACATAACATGGTCTTTCTTTTCCACTTTTAAGAAATAAAGTTTAGAGTTTAAGACATCCAAAAATATAAAAATAAGTTAAAATATTTGAGATAAATAATTCAAAGTAAAGTTCTTTCTATTCTTAGGAAGCTGGTGCTTACAAAGCATAATGAAATAATATTAATTGAGAAAAATATGTAAAACATAAATAAATGAATATTTAAAATACAACTTTTAAAAATACATTTAACATTTAAAACATAATTTTTCTTTTTCTAACCACTGTTAAAAATTTAGTTTCTTACCAAAATTTAATTTACCATCAGCAAATATGTTCAGTAAAATGGCCAATGAAATTGGAAATGGCAATTGCTTTTATTGGTCTAAAATTTTGAAGCAGCATGCAAAGCCATCTGTCAATTTCTTGAATTTCAACAAAAAAAAAATTAAACTCAAAAAAGTGCAAAATCTAATGAAGTGTTTAAAAAGAGTGATCAATAGTTAACTAATCAATAGATAGAACTAATCAATAGAAAAAATAGATTAAGTTTATTAAGTAAGATCAACTTAAATGATGAAACAACATCTAGGGGATCTGCATGGAATGTGGATTTCTGCTTTAAAAATGGAATCAAGGTGTACCATCACAAGCTTTTCTTCTTCTTTACAATATTGGTTCAATTATGTCCCTATCTCCCACAAAAACTACTCAAGTGTGTGACGGTCTAATTTTATCAATTAAAAGAATGAAACTGAAAGTATTTTACCCACTGGAAACACAGTGTTCTGCAAGAAGTTCATTTTCAAGCTCAAATGTCAGTGCTAAGAAGTGTTGATTGTCTTTAAATTTGGTTTTCCACATAAATGCATTGAAGGTAGATGCCATAATAATCTCGGAAAACCTATTGAGACTGATTCACATGAAGCTCAACAAATTGCTTCTTCTATCATCAGAAATGCAGAGTCATCATATAGAGAGACAATAAAACTGAGTCAAATAAGAGGGCAAAGATTTTTAGATCATTACAGGCTTCTTAAATATTAGTATAAGGCATTTGGCTTCCACTCTAAATCAAATTTGTGCAGGCAGAGTTGTTGATAACTTGACTAGAGTTAGCCAACTTTGGCAAAATACTTGACAACTATTTACAGTCACAACATTTGAGAAAATTAAGTCTAACTTTGAATCAAAATAAGTTTACCACTATGTTAACACCAAACCTTTGTCAAAAGGTTGCAGTTAACGTTTAAATTAATTTTTCTGATAGACCTCTTGCGAAACTAGACATAATTCAATAATTCTTTTTGTGTTTGATTCATGGAATTTTAAAATGCATTAAGCACAAAGTTATATTTACGATATATATAAGTTACTGAAACCGGGGCTAAAATAAGAATTAAAAAAAAATTCAAGGAGAAAATCTTCTAACTTTCATAGAGATTTCGTCACAAACAACCTTTTTACTTTTAAAAAAGAAAAATTAAGGAGATTACTTTCAAGACTAAAGAATAAGCTTCTACTTTTAACACGAAATCTTTTTTTGATAAATAACCAAACATTAAAAATTTAAAAAACATATAAACTATTATAAAAATATATATTAACTTCAATATATATTAACTTCAAATTACAAAATAAAAGTTTTTTTTTCTTTCAACAAACTTTTTTTTTTTAATATATAACTTCTCTAGAGACACTAGGAGCTGGCTTTATAGCATCTTAATACAAAAAAAATCATTAACTACAAGAAAATTAAGAATTAATAAGAAGAAGAAATAAAAAATGATGCATAATAAAAACTTTAGTGTAGAGCTATTCTTTTGTCAGCATGGAATCCATTATCATTAAGCAACTTTTCTAAACTCTTAATCAAATATAACATCTAAAATGAGGACAATTTTAAAAATATGCTGTTGTTTTGCATAACTTTGCATAAATTAGTA
Source organism: Hydra vulgaris (assembly GCF_038396675.1). Lineage (NCBI taxonomy): Eukaryota > Metazoa > Cnidaria > Hydrozoa > Anthoathecata > Hydridae > Hydra > Hydra vulgaris. The sequence goes on along the minus strand of NC_088924.1, from coordinate 37,224,870 downwards.
TTTCCACAAAAAATAGTCTAAGCAACCTTTGAGTTTAACAAATGACAAATGCTTTTAACCACTAACGTTTTACTTAACATGAAATTCTTAACTTCGTGAACAAAGGCTTTTAATCTTCTTGTAAGTAACAAGCTTTATCAACGGTCAGTAAGATATTCAACCACAAATGATACGGAAAAACATATCACACTAGCAACAAGTAAACAAAGAAGCTTTTTTCAATGATATGATTTAATGTTGAAAAAAAAACAAATATTTAATAATAAAGTAATTTTATTACAAAACTTTCTTTCCGTAACCTGTCAAATTGAACAGTGGTAGCTTTTTATTACACCTAAGTTGCTAGAGATCATACTCCAAAGAAAATCTTCCCATTACACCAAGTTGCTGGGATCATACTTCAATAAAAATCTTTCCATTATGCCTAAGTTGTTGGATTTCATACCCAAAAAACATGAAAAGCTAAAATCTTTCTATTTAAATACTGTTTATAAAATCTTTATAGTTAAATATTGTAAGGGTGGAATGCAAGAAGCTAACTTGAGTCAAGTTCGACTTAAACTTTACATTGTAGCCAATAGCGGCAGAGTATGGGTTTTCCCTTCAAAAAATACTCTGCCGCTATTGGTTACAATGTAAAGTTCAAGTCAAACCTTACTCAAATTCGCTTCTTGCATTCCACCCTAAATCTAGTTAAATATTGTTTTGCGCCATTAGATTCCGCCATTGTTTTTAATCATCAGATTGCATCATTAGATGAATCTATTTTTATTAAATTTAATGAATAAAATTTAATGAATAAAATGAATATTTTGCCATTTTTGAGAACATTTAAACATATGAAATTTGAATAGAAGCTGTATGAAATTTGAATAGTATTTCTTTAAGTGTTTCCACCAGTAATTGGTTGATCAGTTTGAAAAGAAACTAGAATAAAGAGATATTGCAGAATGAAACTAAATGAATAGCAACATTGTAAACAACATTTTCTGCTTTATCCCTGAAATTTGAAAATTGATATGAATAGAGTTCATACCTCAAGATTTCTACACTTTCATTATAAACAAAAAATATATAACAATACAATATTTTCATCAGGTCTGGAATTTTACATGGTATTAAAAAAAAAAAAAAACAATTTTCAACACTCACAAACCAAGTAACAAAACATGGGAAACTAAAATATGTTGCCCCAACATTTCTTCTGTATTCACATGCTCTCAATGAACTTTGAAAAGTACATTAAAGATACATTAGGTACAAGATAAAATAAATAAAAGTACATTAAAGATGCATTAGATACAAGATAAAAGATACATTAAAAATAAAAAGTTCATCAAATAACAATCTGTTCTGACATATTTTGAGCTTGTCCAAAATAGTTTGTTAAAATTATATTGTTTACATGAATATTTATACAAATATCTTGTTATCATAGATGCCTATAGATACTTCAAACATGTTTTTATCATTCAAACCAGTTATGCATTTACTTATTTAGAAAGTGGTTATTCCTATGAACTCTGATATATAACATTTTGTACAAACAGTATTATTATTCCAATATCACAAATGTCCTTTTGACCTTTCTGCACATTTTTATTGTAAGAGTCATCAATAAGATATAAAATGTTATGTTTATTTTTAAAATTTTATATTTTAGCCTAGGAGCTAGAGCATGAACTAGTCCCATCAGAGGAAAAGTCAATTTTTATTATCTATTTGGAAATATGCAGGCGAATTGTTTCAACTCAGTCACACTTGTCTAAAACAATACTTGATTTAAATAATATCTCTACACTAAATCAACAACACCCTCAAAAACTTATTTTTTACAACGTCTTCACTTCCAACAAGGATGCAAGCAAACACTATTAGAGTTGGAAGTTACTGGAAGAAAAAAGATTAGGTTTATAGAGCAAGATAAGGATTGACAGACGACTTAAAATAGTGCAAATTATATGAATTAGGAAAACAAGGAAGTGAATTCCAAAGTCCAAAAATCCTAAACTGATAAAACAATGAACTCTGATATATAACATTTTGTACAAACAGTATTATTATTCCAATATCACAAATGTCCTTTTGGCCTTTCTACACATTTTTATTGTAAGAGTCATCAATAAGATATAAATCGAGGAAAAAAAATAAACAAATAATAATTTTTTGAGAAATACTATATATATAATAAATTTTTTAGATGATACTAAATTTAAGAGACGATAGCTAGATTTTTAAGAGATGCTAGCTCTTTAGAGCAGTGCCCATTATAGTATTATATAAATATAGATAAGAGAAAGAGAAGCAACATTAGGACAATGTGATAATGGTTGGAGGTTGGCTGCAAGAGCAGGTCCAACTGTTTACAATGCATTTTTACACCTTGTCTAAGAGAGAATGGGCATCATTTGAAAATCCGCCCCAGATATGTCAACAGTATTCCATACAAGGACGGTTTTGAGATTTATAGTGATAAAGAATAAAATCTAGATTAATTAAAAATTTATATTAATTATTACAAATATTTACAGAGATAACTTCTAATTTAAAGAGATAAAGAAATAACTTCATAACAGAAATCTGGAGAATTAAAAAAAAGGACTAATTAAAATCTCTCTCACTCACTATAAGGTAATGTGGGGGTTACTTTGACATGTGGGTAACATTGACAAGTGTTTGATTAAATGTTTTTACCAATCACATGTTGACTATTATTTAAATTATTTTCACAGATGCTGATGCCAGATGTTGAATGAACAAATATAACTATTTTAACCCGCATAATAACAAGTATAAATAACAACACAAAATGGCAAGCATAAATTAAACTGATTTCTAGTTTTTTTGTAGCAAAAAAACTTTGGTTAAAAGGTAAATAAAAACATACTATAATGTCTTTTTACATGTGTTTTTATGATATTGTTTTTAAATACTAAGCATGTAAGATTTTTTTGTAGCATTTTTTTTTTAAAACGCATTTCAGTTTTGGGTTAACACTGATAGGAATGCTAAAGTCACTCCATAGGCCAAGAATCAAGCAAAAGTTAGTGGAATGCTTCCATTTAATGAACCTTTCACGATTACATGAAATGGAATCAAACAAAGCGATCCCTAAATTAAAAAAGTTTGTCTTAAAGGGATTCCAAAGTGCCGAGACAAGTTGTATTTATTTTAAAGAGAATGATAAAATAATGTTTGGGCAGAATTTTTTTAAGTAAAACAAAATAATAAATATATACCAACAAAAGCAAACTTTGTTGTTTTACTCGAAGCTCGCCGTCTCCACAGTAGAAATTTTCTCGGAGTCTTTAAAATATACGCCACAATCTACAGACTTAATAATTTATTCAAGTGCATTTAATTCCAAAGAGTTTTAGTAAATGATGTCATTGTAGCATTTTTTTTTTGAATCAATATTATTTGTTATTGTTTTATTTGTTTTTTAAAATAGCAATTATTTGCTATTTTAAAAAACAAATAAAATTTATTTATTATCAATCTTTCCTATAAATTTTATAGGAAGCTAAACATAAGAATATTTTTTTATAGAGCCAATTAGATATTCTGAATCTTTTTTCTTTTTATGTAAATAATGTGAACTTTTTTTTAGTTTATCTAAGCCATTTATTGCTATGACGTTTTTGTTCTCCTATTGAAATGACATTTAAAAAATTTTTACATTTATAATTAATAAATAATTTTGGTAAACAACATCATTTATTAGAGATAATAGCCAAATTCTTTAATTTATAGTTAGAAAATATTATTAAGTATGTCAATTTAGTGGAAATTGATAAATTTTGATGATTTGCATATAAATATTAAGGTAATTTTGTATTTTGCATTTGGATTTTGATAACTAAACGATTAAAATGTTGGCAACTATATAATGATTCAAACCTCTTAAAAAAAAACAAAAAAAACCTGTATGGATAAAGGAAACGAAATAGTTTAAAATCGTATCAGCTATGAAAATTTGAATTTTGATATTGCTAAAACGTCAAAGTTAGGCTGTTTAAGTGTTGGCGCCGAACAATGGTGTAAGTATGGATATTGTAAAACTATGCCACTTGAAAAAGAATGTCTTTGTTGCGTTGAAATAAAGGAAATAAATATCGCTGCAGGTATTACAAATTAAGTAACATTCTTTAAAGTATAAACTGATGTGTGCAGTATTAATAATTGTAATAACAATAAGCATTAACTTTTTTGTACATAATGGTTATGTAAAGTAAAAAAAGTGTTTTTTTTAAGATCTTTTTTTTAAGATTTTTTTAAGATTTTTTTCAAGATTAAGATGCATAACAGAGCATAAAACAGACAGCTTTTTATTAATTAAAGCAATAAATAATATTTTATGGCAATAATTAAAGACAGATAGAGATTAAAACTGTTATTGTGTTGAAGCGTGCATTAAAAACATTATATTTAATATTTCCTAATTTATGTCGTATTTGGCAAGTATTTTACATTTCTCTTATCAAAAAACTACCAAATTGATAATGAAATGTTTTTCATTAAAAGATTTCGATTTCAAAATTGACTAAACAGTACTACACTTTTTTTTCAATCTTTAACAGTAATTATTAAAATAAAATCAGCAATACATGTTTTATAGAACAAATTTTATTAAATAAATCTCGCTTGATTAAATAAGTATTTTGAGAATATATGTAAACCAATGAAAAGTTTAGCCAATAAGGGGTCGTCCATAATGTATGTACGCCTGAATTTTGACCCTTCTTCCCCCCCCCCCCCCCAATTCCACATTTTGCTATAGTATTTTTGAGTACCCTCCATCTCCCTAAAACTATCTAAGCTCTTAACCAACCTACCCAACATTTTATTATATTTTTTTTACATTAGTGTCTCTGTACTTTTATAATTGACCCCTTGTCCTCCATCTCATATACGCTCTTTGCAAACCCCCTCTCCCCCAGCCAAGCATATGTACTTTATGAACAATCCCTAAATGCTGTTAATTAAACTTTTATAAGGTTAAAAAATACAAAATAATTCTTTAACAGAACCTTTATATGGATAATAATAAATTAATAATAAATATAATACAAAATTAATTTACAGCAATAAACAAGCTTAAAATGTCTGAAGTATTTTATTATTATTTTTAATGCGAACTTTGTAAAAATAACAAAAAATAATAATTTGAAATAACTAAATAAATTCTATAATAATTTATGATTAAAAAAAAAAATTTATATAATGATAAGTAAGTAAACAAATTCTTTATTAATCAATAATGAAAAAAAAAATCTATAGTTTGCTAACAAAAAAATTTTTTAAGCTTTCTTATCGAAATTCTACAATGACATCATTTACTAAAACTCTTTGGAATTAAACGCACTTGAATAAATTATAAAGTCTGTAGATTGTAGTGCATTTTTTAAAGACTCCGAGAAATTTGCTACTGTGGAGACGGCAAGCTTCGAGTAAATTAACGGTTTGTTTTTGTTGGTATACATTTATTATTTTGTTTTACTTAAAAAAATTCTGCCCAAACATTTTTTTTATCATTCTCTTTAAAATAAACACAACTTGTCTTGGCCCCTTTGGATCCCTTTAAGAAAAAATGTACCAAGATATTAAATGGCAACAGACACTCTCAAAAACAGACACTCTCACAAAAAGTTAAAATCCACACCTAACAATGTTGCATAATACTGGTAAGAACAAAACATCAGAAACTAAAGATGTAATAATTATCTTGTTGTTTCAGAAAATAAAATAAACACATTTACAGCATAAACATACTACTGTCATGTTACCCCATGTAGCAGTAACATTGACAGTTAAACCCCATCAACAAAATAAAATCTCTCATCTATCTATAATATTAGATAACTAATTAAATTCTTCATCATTTTATTGCGGGATTACCATTGTTAAACAATATTGCATACCAACATTAGTTTTTCAGAACTAAATTTATTTTTTATTTTTTAAAGATATGCCAATGTGACCCCACTTTAGATTATACTTTTTTAACATTATTTGTGTATATATATCTGTATATATATATATATATATATATATATATATATATATATATATATATATATATATATATATATATATATATATATATATATATATACATATATATATATATATATATATATAAATATAAATATAAATATAAATATAAATATAAATATATATATATATATATATATATATATAAATATAAATATAAATATAAATATAAATATAAATATATATATATATATATATATATATATATATATATATATATATATATATATATATATATATATATATATATATATATATATATATATATATATATATATATATATATATATATACACACACACATAAGTGTATATATATGAATAAAGATAATATCTTTATATTATGATGTATAATATTGTATACTTAAAAGAGTGCTCAATAGATAAACTAGAACTATATAGTATATATGTTATTGTTACTCGCAGTACCAGGAATTATATATACTCCATATATCTCTAGGCTAACTAATAAATTACTCACATACGCAGCTTTTGTAATATATTTCATAATATTATATATATTTTCATATCAATTTTAATTCTTATTTTATTATTTTTTAATACACAAATAATACACATTATCACATTAAAAATATTTTATACAACATTAAACATAAATATTTCACAACTATTAGCCAACTAAAAACAAATTAATAGTATTATTAACCTAACTACTAATCAATTTCCATCCCGTAACGATCCAAAATACAAATATAAACCGTAACGTCCACTAAACAAATCGTAGCAAAATAAAACTTTTACTACTTGCCTGATGATTGTGGTAACATATAAAACTCAGAGTTGCAATATTAAATTATATTATAAACATTAGCATTTAGCTAATTCCTGGTACTGCGGCTAACAGTTACATATATACTATATATATATATACATATAGTTACATATATATAGTTATATATATATATATATATATATATATATATATATATATATATATAAACATAAATAATTTTATTAAAAAAATCAGAGCAACAACAAATAATATTTATTTATATATATTTATATATGTCTATATAAATACATATACATAAACTTGTACATATACAAAGAAAAAGCATATAAAGAAATATTTAAGTATATATATGTATATATATATATATATATATATATATATATATATATATATATATATATATATATATATATATACATATATTCTTGAATGTAGACATCATGTATGAGAGTATGTAAATTATTATTTTATAACATCAATTAATACGAGTTTCCATCGATACTAAATTTATTTTTATTTTTATTAAAGAAATTTTCGCTGGATTGTTGTGACCAGCGTCTTCA
>NC_088924.1:36975000-37212500 GCF_038396675.1 Hydra vulgaris | reverse complement strand
GAATTTCAATTTTTAAAACGTTATATGGTTGTTAAAATTATTTTGTTTATAGAATAAATAATTATTTATAAATAAATTTTTATTAATATATTGAAAATTTGATGGGAAACATTATCTTTTATTTCTAGTTAATAAAAGTATAGTTCGATCCCCACCACATCCCTGGTAGTACCGCGCTCAACTTGTTTCTCAGCGCAGCGGCTTGTTCGTCAAGGTTCGTGTTTTGGAGTTATAGAGTTGGGAGAGGGTTATAAACCACTATTAAGTAGCCTCCTCATCTGTAGTGGCCTTCTCGGCCTTGAGGAGGTGAATAACAAAAAAAAAAAAAAAATATCACGAGTGTCCTTTCTAGCTTCCTTAATATTTTATTTAAATTATTGATATTTTCTTACCACTTAAATAGAATTTTTGTTGATGATGCAACTATTCATTCCAGTATTATAAATAATACAGCACTTTTTATTTGTTATAAACTGGACATTCATGGTTCATATCAATTAAAAATATCATAATTAATCTCTATGCTGTTTCATTCCATATTGACAAACCATAAGAAAAAAAATGTGATGAGAACTAATGTAAAAATCTAGTATATAAGGTTTTATTAAAAACCTTTAATATGTTAAAAGAAAATGTCCCACTACATCTTGTCTTTTAAAGACTATTAAATAGAAACTAATTTAATAGCAGTAATAAGACTAACATGACAATAGTTGCTTTAGCATCACACAAATCCTATTTGCACCAGATACTTAGAAGAATATCTAATGAAAATGTGAAAAAAATGAATAAAATTCGAGATACCAGCTGTGCAAGAACATAAAAACCTTGACTTGGAATTTACGAAAAAAAGAGAAAGCTTATATCCATGCATAAATCTTAAAGACAACATAAAAAAGCACATTTTTCAGCAGAGAGACAATCAGGACATCAATTAACATCACAAAGAAAATTACCCATGTCAACCTTGAAATGATTTTATAAAGTATAGTAATTAGGGATAAAGAAACAAAAGGACCTGTGTTATTAAAGCATTGTTTGTTTTATTACTAACTTGCATAGCAATAAAGAAAATTTGAATACAATTTTAGGTCAGTGACAAGTTTCAGAAAAAGTTAAATTTTTTCTGAAACTTAAATAGTAAACAGAACTTTTACAAATCAAATAGAAGAATATATATCTAAGACTTAATGCCTAGAAAATGCATGTGACTATTGAACTAAATAAAAATTATTTTATTTATATAACTGTTTTAGTTATTATCAAGGTTGGGGTCAAACACATTTGATAAAATACAAATACATTAACTTTAGATTTTCAAATACAGGTTTAAATACAAATATATGTAATTGGCATTTTCAATTACAAATACAAATATTTGTATTTTAAGTTTAGAAAAAATCAGTGGCGTAGCAAGGGCTTATGTTACCTGGGGTGGAATCTGATTTGCACTGCACCCCCCCCCTCCCTCCTTCAATTAAAAGAACAACAATTGCATTCATCAAAACTTTATCCCTATACAGGATTATTCATAACTTAATTTTTAATTGCAAAAAATCGATTTTTTTCAACATTTTAAAGGCTTATTATTTTTCCTATTCTGTTTTCAAAGTCAATTTCATTACTTAGTTTCTGTTCAAATGTATATGATGGCCGCTAGTTTAAAAACTGCTAGTTTAAAAGAATCATTCTTATATATATTTATGGTTTCTTAAATGCTAAGTACTCATTGTAGATCTAAGGTAACTTTTTAACAATTTTAGTTTTGAAAAACTTCTCTCACAACTAGCTTCACTTATAGCAATTGTAAGAAAAACTTGAAGCAGTATAATGGTATTAGGAACTGTGTTTTCAAGACTGCAATTTATTATGAACTGCAAAAGTTCAAGTGGATCACCAGCCATCCATGTTTTTGCTTTGTACAAATAAATTTCAATTAAGTACAAATACAAATATTAAAGAAACCTTTTGATCAAATTTAATATAAATTAACCCTTAACAACCAAATACAAATATGTATTTGACCCCTCGGTTATTAGCGATTTAAAGCATTAGAGTAAACTTGCAAACATACTTGTCTCATCAAGTAACTAACTACGAAATGGACTTAACTCTGTGACCTAAAGTTGTAAACAAAACGTAACCTTAACAATGCATGCAAACAAGGACCACATGCTGACAGTTAATACTCTGATTTATTGAACTTATGATAAAGAGTTGTTATTGAAATCATGTTAGAGAAATCATGTTGTAATAAAAAAAGTTTGAATGCAACATTTATACTTTAAATATAATGACCAAACTGGTCCTGAAATCTTAACAGACAAATAAACAGGTTAACCTTTTGTTAAACAAATAACTCCAACACAAAAGTTATTTTTTGCTTAAACTTGATGCTAAGCTCCATTATTCTCAGTTTACTAAATCTCGTATCTTATCTCAGAAAGTAGGCTCTAGAGACTTGGAAAATCTTCAACAGCATTGTTAACAAGGGTAGGTCGAACATTCTATCTCTCATTCATAGGACTGATCTTATTACCTCTCCCGAGGATAAGGCTGAACTATTTGCAAAGTACTTTTCTTCTAATTCAACTCTTGATTCTTATGGTCATTCTCTTCCTTCCATTCCAATTAAACAAGTTAACCCATTGTTAGACATTCAAATCACTCCAGCTTCTGTTACTAAAGTAATATCTTAAATAAATTCTTCAACTGTTTGTGGTCCAGACAACATTCCTGTCATAGTCTTACAAAAGTGTTAACCAAAACTCTCTTCAATTCTCTCTAAACTATTTAATAAATGTTTGCCTGAGTCTTGTTTTCTTGCCTGCTGGAAAATAACATCTGTTGTTCAATTTTCAAAAACTCAGGTGAACATTCTGAACCCTCCAATTTTCATCTGATCAGTTTCTTTCTGTTGTTAGCAAGGTCTCTAAGTCTTTAATCAACAAATTTCTCACATCTTATTATGAGCCAAATGACTGTTAATCAATACTGTTTTTGATCCTCTTGCTTTATGGCTGACTTGCTAACTGCTGTGATTGAACAATTTTATCATGCATTCGATGGAGGCAGAGAGGCTAGAGCTATTGTTTTGGACATATCTAAGGTTTTTGACAAAGTTTGGCATGCTGGTCTTCTCTATAAGCTTGTTTCATATGTTGTATATGGTTATTTCCAGTAACTTCTGGGGTACCACAAGGTTCTATTCTTATTTCTGTTTTGTTTCTTATCTACATTAATAATCTTCCTGACAACCTTACATCTAAAGTAGCTCTTTTTGCTGATGACTCAACTTTATACTCTTGTCTTGACAAAAATCTTCCCTTTTCGATTGCTTAGAACAGGCAGCCGATCTTGAATCTGATATCACTTCTATAACAGATTGAGGCTCGCAGTGGTTTGTAAATTTTAACTCCAAAAAAACTCAGTTATTTACAACAAACAACTATTGCAATATTGTCAATGTTTCTATATTAATGAATGGCAACCTTTTCGCTGAGTCCTCTTCCTCATGGATTACCATTTACTAATGATCTTAGCATCTGCTAAGGTTGTTTCTCTTTATTATGCATGCCATTTTCTTACTCCTGATTCCATTCTCTACCTCTACAAATCTCTTATTCATCCCTGTATAGAATACTGTTGTCATATTTGGCTTGGTTCTTCTAACGATGCTCTTTCTCTTCTAGACAAGGTACAAAAACGCATTGTAAACATAATTAGACATGGTCTATCTACTAAGCTTGAGCCTCTTTTCCATCAACATAAAGTTGCATCTCTTTCTCTTTTCTACAAGTACTATCATGAACACTGCTCAAAAGAGCCATCATCCCTAGTTCCATCAACTAAAACTCAATCTCATTTGACTTGTCATTCCGCTAAGTCTAATTTGTTTTTTGAATCTGTCCCTACATGCTCTAAAAACGTTTATTTGTCTAGTTTTTTTCCCCACACTATAACTCTTTGGAACTCTCTCCTTTGTTTTCCTGACTCATACAACCTTCAACTTTTCAAGTCTTCTGTCAACCATTTCCTTGCTCTTTGATGATTTAATTAACTAACTCTATTCTTTTTTTCTAGTAAGTCCTGACTTAATAGTGCTTGCTTGCAGCCTTTCTTACAGATTTTGGTCCTGATAAGATTCCATCACATTCTTACTGAAGTGTTCTCCAGAACTCTCTTTATTACTTTCTAAAATATGTGATTCTTGTTACTGGAAACTGCAAAACTGCCTGCTGGAAAATGGTATCTGTGTCAATTAGTCTGACCCCTTTATCACCCAATCAATCATCTCAACACTATTTGCAAGGTCTTTGATTATTTAATTAACAAACTTTTATTCATTCTGAGTACAACAGTTTACTCTTTAATGAATAATAGGGATTTTGCCCCTCTCTACTGCTTACTTGTTAACCATGATAACTAAAAAATAATGAATTAGATTGAAGCAAAGTGGAAAGGGCTATGGTTTTTAACACATCAAAGGCTCAAAACAAATAAAAGATTTATAGAGGTAGAGAATGGAAAAATGGAAAATAAAAAGTAAGAAAATTGCAACTACCATAAAGAAAGACAACCTTAGCAGATGCAATATATTAGATATGTGGTTTCCTTAAAAGATCCATGGGTAGTAAAAAATATTCATAAGACATACGGTATAAGACTTAGTCATTTAATATGGCAATACTCTTACTAAGTCTGAAAATGCAAATCCTTTTACTGTTCTTTTAAGCTCAAAAAATCTTTACTTGGCTTTATCTTATTTTACCTATTAGTAACTCACAACATATATTATTTTTTAATCAAAATTAAAAAATATGAATTTATTTTCACACTTTTATTATTATTATTTATTTCTGCTAAAAAATGCTCTTAATTCATTTTATATATTAATTTTAATTCATGTTATATGTTTTTCAATTTTTTATTTTATATTTATATGTTAAAAAATCTGAAAAACTCAAATGATAATGCAGAATTCAAAAAGTTCTTTTAAAATTTTCAAAGTTATTTATTGCTTAATTTTATCATTAACTTTTAAAGCTTTTATTTTGATTAATTTTTTTGATTTTATTATTAATTTTTTAAGTTATATTTTATTAAATTTATTTTTAATTTTATTACTAATTTTTTAAAGCTATTATTTTATTTAAAAAAACTTTTTTTTTTATTAATTAATTTTATTTTTAATAACAATAGCAGTATAATAAAAAAACAAAAAATAAAAAAAGTACTTGTATCTCTTCGTTTGCGATTCAATCCACCTCCAACTGTAAATGGTAAGCTCACATTTTCTTGATACACTTTCCCTACTAAGAATAATCCATCTGTATGTATGCTTATTTCATACCAAGAATATGAGGCTGGATCTCTTGTAGGCGGACATGGTTGAACAGATGAGCAAGACACCAATATAACGTAATATCTATAGCAGTTTAAGTAAGTGTGTAACTAATTTAATACTTATTATTTAGACTATAAAATAGTTGAGGAAATAAATAAAAAAATAATTTTTCAATAAAAATGGATTTAAAAACTTAAACTTCACTATTGATATTCCTCCTCTATTCATATTTATTTATAACTTTCAACCTCTTTTAAAATAAAAAATCTTTTTTTATTTAAGTTCAGTGATAATTCATAGCATTTTTTTATTTGATATTGAATTTAAGTATTATTGCAATAATACTTAAGTTCAATATCAAATAAAAAAATGCTATGAATTATCACTGAACTTAACTAAAAAAAAATTTTTTATTTTAAAAGAAGTCGAAAGTTATAAAAAAAAGTTTTTGAAATGTAATTTAAATTGCTCGAAAAAATAGACATCTCAATTTAAAATAATTTGTTTAGAGTTAAAAATTGATACAGACCTTGGGACATTATTACAAATAAAATATTAAAAGTCCACATCTGCAAAAAAAGTTATTCAAGCTCAAAATTTAAAAAAATCTGATTTTTCATATTTTTCCATAAACTGTAAGTGTTATCATCATAAAATTAGTTAAACAAAAGTATTAGGTTATGAAATTATCTACAAAACTTGTTCCACATTGAGTTTATCAAAACATTTAACAGTTTAAAACCCTTAAATAAATCTTTAATAAACGCTACAATTCATTAACTTATCTAATATATGTATGAATCATTAACTTATCTAATGAAGCATATCCTATAAATACAAGTTCGCAGACTTAGCATAATTTAAATGTCCTGATGTGTTGAAATAAGAAAACATTTTTTTTGACTGTTCAAATAAGTTTGTCAATCTCTCATTATAAACTTCTTTGCAATCGACACCATATTAAAATATTAAACCCATAGTTTGGCTGTAAACCCTCGCTTTTCAAACGTTATTATCAAAAGTATTATCGATTGGTATTACCAAAGACTAGTAATTGGATGTTTTCTCAAACATCCAATTATTGCCTCAGTTTTGAAGATTCAAAATTGTTCTTCCTTTTTTTAAGTTTTCGCAACAATTGTCAAAAAAACAGATGAAAGTTTTTTTGCCCGGTTTTTAGTTATGATAACTTTCTTACCATACCTCAACTTCAATTGTTCTGTTATATAAATCAACTTCAATTGTTCTGTAATGTAAATCTGGATTTTTAAAAATTTCTTTTAATTCCTAATAAAAACTGACAAACATCACTATTTTTAATGTATGTAAATATTTCTTCGATTGCACCAGTGGTTGGTTTAAAAAATGAATTATAACAACTGTTACGATACTTAGCCTCAGCAGCAATTAAATCATATTCATTATAAATGCATCAGTAACATTTTTTGTTGTTATCATGTTGTTATCTATGTTATCAGACCAACACCAAGCAATCTTCAGAATTGATTCTTTGAATTCATAAATACTAACTTTATAAATTTTACACCAAAATTTTTTGCGACAAAATAATATATTTTCAAACAAAAATCGGATTCACTTATGCAAGCTCTGGTACAAGATGGACTAATTTTAAATTTGCTGGCTTGATCCATATATTGATGTCTTTTAAATGCAGCAATTTTACTCTTCCGAGAATACATTTTACAGTACTGCACAAGAATTGTTACAGACTTCTGACCAATGAGGTAAATAAGGAACCCGTAATTTTTATCAACAGGAATCAATTAATGTTTTCATTCCACAATCAACAACAACTGTTTCACTTGCTGCTAAAAGTTTAATACAAATAAAACAGAGTTGCAACATTTTTAAAAAAAGTATTAAATGGTACAAGTTGTAATAAGTAGGGCTGTTAATAGGTTAGGTCTAGACCCAGATCCAACCAATTTAAACCAGGTTTGGATTTCTTTATTATAGACCCAAAACCTGACAGAACCAGAATGCTAGACGGGTTAACCAAACTACTAATGAATGTTCATAAAAAATCATACAAAGTATAGTCTAAGACATAACATGCATTATTTGGTATACTGTGTACAGTATACTAAATAATCCACATTCAGTTTTATCATAACGAAATACTTTTAGTGTTGATAATTTAGTTTAAAAAAGTTATTTACTGCATACAGTAAAAAACTAAAAAAAAAGAATACATACAGTAAAACATACAGTAAAAAACTACAGAACATACAGAAAACATTCCGTTAAAAACTAAAAAAAAAGTTTAAAAAATCACGAAGAAGAATATTTTAAATCATTTTTATTAATGAGGGTCATAAAAATGTGTTTTGAAAAAAATTACACAAAATAAATTAAAAAAAAACTAAACTAAATTAATACTCTCAATTTTTTTTTAAATTTTATCAAAGTTATAAAAACTTAATTTTAACTAAAATTAGTTTTCTTTAAATAGCTAAACAATAAGTAAAACCCCCTAAAACTTTGCAATATTTTATTATTCAAATCCAAGTTAAGAGAAAAGCTACAAAAACATACTTTTAAAGGTAGATAGTAAAATGAATTATCAAAAAAAAATGAATTATGAAAAAAAAAAGATAGTTCTTAAACTCAACTTTTGCCTTTAAAAAACTTTTTTTGCAGAAATGGGATCAGTGGAGACTTTATTAATTTTATTTGTAAGGTCCCTAATGTCTGTACCAAGTTTCAGCTCTATGCAATTTATTTTAAACCTACAACTATTTTTTTAACTAATTTGACCAGAATATAAAGTGACAAAAATAATTTGTTTTAAGAGTAAATACTAACTATGATATAATAATAAAATCTCATTGAAAATATGTAACTAACAATCTTATTTTTTAATTAAATATAACTTTTTAAAGATGAATAATAACATTTCAAAACAAATTTAATAAACACTAATGAAAAAAATAAGTAAATAGCACTATTAAAATTATTGTAAAAATGATTTTGATGAAAAAATAATTCACTTACATGGTATCATTATTATCAACTTTAAATTTAGAAATATCAATTACAAAATATGTAGAAGATACATTAAAAACAACAATTGACGGTGGAGCTAAAAGTTATAAATAAATATATATAGTTACAAGTTTTAAATAAAGTATCCACCACCACCAAGTACATTTACATTTAACAGAATAATAAGGTCTTAAAAATACATAATATAAATATAAAAATATATTCAAAAAATTTTTAAATTGTATTTTAAAGTAACAAAATTTTATTTTTTTAAAAGTATTCAGCAAAAGAGGCAGATAAATATGGTGCAAAATAAATTAAAGGACCAAGTGATTTATAAACTAAAAAATAGCTGACCATGTGATTTATAAATAAAATATTTTGAGACTTCTAAAAAGTTAATAGAATAAAATTATAATTAAAATCAAGTTATAAGAATTTTAACAAGATATACAAAATAATATTAAACTTCTGTTTCAGTTCTGTTATATTTCACCTAGTAAAAAAAATTTTATAAAAAGGTAAAAAAAAAAAAATTTACAATAAAAACAAGAAAAGAACCTGTTGTAGATGAAATTTCAGTGGTTGTAGTTGTTGTAGCTTGTAATGTTATGGTTGAATCACCAGTTGTTTTGGTTGGAGATTCAGTTGTTATTGTAGACTCGGTTGTTGTGGTTGACTCAAATGTTGATGTGGTTGGAGCTTCAGTTGTTGTGGTTGACTCAGCTGTTGATGTTGTAACTTTGGTTGTTGCAGTAGAAGCTTCAGTTGTAGAGGTTAATTCAGCCGTTATTGTTGTATCTTCGGTTGTTGTGGTAAAGGCTTCAGTTGTTACTGTTGATTCAGCTGTTGTTGTTGTAGCCTCGGTTGTTGTGGTAAAAGCTTCAGTTGTAATGGTTGATTCAGGTGTTGTTGTTGTATCTTCAGTTGTTGTTGTATCTTCAGTTGTTGTGGTTGATTCAGCTGGTGTAATTGTAGCTTCGGTTGTTGTAGTAGAAGCTTCAGTTGATGTAGTTGATTCAGCTGTTGTTGTTGTAGCTTCGGTTGTTGTGGTTGAAGCTTCAGTTGTTGTAGTTGACTCAGCTGGTGTTGTTGAATCTTCTGTTGTTGTAGTAGAAGCTTCAGTTGTTGTGGTTGACTCAACTGTTGTTGTAGTTTGAGCTTCAGTTGTTGTGGTTGACTCAGCTGTTGATGTTGTAGCTTCGGTTGTTGTGGTAAAAATTTCAGTTGTTGATGTTGATTCAGCTGTTGTTGTTGTAGCCTCGGTTGTTGTGGTAGAAGCTTCAGTTGTAATGGTCGATTCAGGTATTGTTGTTGTATCTTCAGTTGTTGTTGTATCTTCAGTTGTTGTGGTTGATTCAGCTGGTGTAATTGTAGCTTCGGTTGTTGTAGAAGAAGCTTCAGTTGTTGTGGTTGATTCAGCTGTTGTTGTTGTAGCTTCTGTTGTTGTGGTTGAAGCTTCAGTTGTTGTAGTTGACTCAGCTGGTAGTGTTGAATCTTCTGTTGTTGTGGAAGAAGCTTCAGTTGTTGTGGTTGACTCAACTGTTGTTGTAGGTGGAGCTTCAGTTGTTGTGGTTGATTCAGCTGGTGTAATTGTAGCTTCGGTTGTTGTAGTAGAAGCTTCAGTTGTTGTGGTTGATTCAGCTGTTGTTGTTGTATCTTCAGTTGTTGTTGTATCTTCAGTTGTTGTGGTTGATTCAGCTGGTGTAATTGTAGCTTCAGTTGTTGTAGTAGAAGCAGTTGTTGTGGTTGATTCAGCTGTTGTTGTTGTATCTTCGGTTGTTGTGGTAGGAGCTTCAGTTGTTGTGGTTGATTCAGCTGTTGTTGTTGTATCTTCAGTTGTTGTGGTAGAAGCTTCAGTTGTTGTGGTTGAATCAGCTGGTGTTATTGTATCTTCTGTTGTTGTGGTAGAAACTTCAGTTGTTGTGGTTGACTCAACTGTTGTTGTAGTTGGAGCTTCAGTTGTTGTGGTTGACTCAGCTGTTGATGTTGTAGCTTCGGTTGTTGTGGTAGAAGCTTCAGTTGTTGTGGTTGATTCAGCTGTTGTTGTATCTTCGGTTGTTGTGGTAGGAGCTTCAGTTGTTGTGGTTGATTCAGCTGTTGTTGTTGTATCTTCTGTTGATGTGGTTGAAGCTTCAGTTGTTGTAGTTGACTCAGCTGGTGTTGTTGAATCTTCTGTTGTTGTTGTAGAAGCTTCAGGTGTTGTGGTTGACTCAATTGTTGTTGCAGTTGGAGCTTCAGTTGTTGTGGTTGACTCAGCTGTTGATGTTGTAGCTTCGATTGTTGTGGTAGAAGCTTCAGTTGTAGAGGTTAATTCAGTGGTTGTTGTTAAATCTTCGGTTGTTGAGGTAAAAGCTTCAGTTGTTGTTGTTGACTCAGCTGTTGTTGTTGTATCTTCAGTTGTTGTGGTAGAAGCTTCAGTAGTTGTGGTTGATTCAGCTGGTGTTGTTGTATCTTCTGTTGTTGTGGTAGAAACTTCAATTGTTGTGGTTGACTCAACTGTTGTTGTGGTTAGAGCTTCAGTTGTTGTGGTTGACTCAGCTGTTGATGTTGTAGCTTCAGTTGTTGTGGTAGAAGCTTCAGCTGTAGTGGTTGATTCAG
The DNA here is from genome assembly GCF_038396675.1 of Hydra vulgaris. NCBI lineage: Eukaryota > Metazoa > Cnidaria > Hydrozoa > Anthoathecata > Hydridae > Hydra > Hydra vulgaris. The sequence goes on along the minus strand of NC_088924.1, from coordinate 37,201,546 downwards.
CTGTTATTGTTGTATCTTCTGTTGTTGTGGTTGAAGCTTCAGTTGTTGTAGTTGACTCAGCTGGTGTTGTTGAATCTTCTGTTGTTGTGGTAGAAGCTTCAGTTGTTGTGGTTGAATCAATTGTTGTTGTAGTTGGAGCTTCAGTTGTTGTGGTTAACTCAGCTGTTGATGTTGTAGCTTCGGTTGTTGTGGTAGAAGCTTCAGTTGTAGAGGTTAATTCAGTGGTTGTTGTTATATCTTCGGTTGTTGTGGTAAAGGCTTCAGTTGTTGTTGTTGATTCAGCTGTTGTTGTTGTAGCCTCGGTTGTTGTGGTAGAAGCTTCAGTTGTAATGGTTGATTCAGGTGTTGTTGTTGTATCTTCAGTTGTTGTGGTAGAAGCTTCAGTTGTTGTTGTTGATTCAACCGTTGTTGTTTCTGTCATATTTAAACATGATTGAAATACATTTGTACAAAACTCATCATTGTTATAAGTACAAAAATCCTTCAAACATGGGCAAAATGATTTTTCTAGTTTAGGAGAAGAAAAAGAACAAAATTAAAAATATATTTTGAAAATAATTATGCATTAAAATGTATTTAAATCAATAGAAGAACTGTTTGGCGTTAAGTATTCACCTTATTAGTATTCCATATAGTTACCTTTCCTATTTCTAAATCCAAGCATTTGTATGTTTATACTTGTTCAAAAATTTGTGAATATAACAATTATTTTTATTAACAATGAATATAAGTATTTATTGTTAATATAAATAAGAACTTGATTTGAAAACTTTTAAATTCAAGTTATTTGGAATACTAATAAATCAAAGATCTATCACTGGTACTAATGTTATATGCAAATATAAAAATACACAAAATGTAAGCATTACCTTGTCTTAGAGCCTTAAGTGCATTTAGCGCTTATAGCCTCAAAACAAAATTATGTAAAAATAACATAAACTAAATCAAAACAATATGAAAACCTTCAATAGTTAAAGGATTAACTGTTGTAGAAACTATTGTTGTTGGAGATTCGGTTGATGTTGTTGAGGCTTCTGTTGTTGGAGAGTCAGTTGCTGTTGTTGAATCATCTGATGCTGTTGTTGCTGAAAGTTTAAAAATAGAATATATAATCAGTGATTTCAAAATAATTCATCTGCTTGTTTTTTGTTTTTAATGTAACAATAAAATAAATGAATGTGATATTAATACAAAATTTAAAATTGTTTGTAAATCATAACTACATTGAACCCCATTATTATGCTATTTTCTAATGTTATTTTTTTGTTTTTATTACTTACCTGAAAAAGGAAACAAAAACGCAATTCAAAGTGAGTCTTAAATATATTTTGCACAATAAATCTTTCTATTGTAGATTTAGTGTTATATTGGATCTGTGATAGCCTTTAACAATATTCTAAGATAATGAACAAATAATTGACAATTATGTTATGCTTGCTCAGGTTTCGTTATGCAAGAACTTTACTTTAAGATGAATTTCTTATATTACACTTAAAGTGGTTTACTCTTCTTACTTTAATGGTTGAATTTAATAAACTATTTCATGGCTATTTGGTTTGCAACATCATAAATACTTATATATTAGCAATTATTGCATTAAACACATAAACTATGTTTAAATTAGTTTTTCTTGTATTAGCCAACAACAACAATGCAACAAACTTAGTTGGATTGCTCCATGAAATGCCTTCAACATCATAAAAAAAAAATGGTAATAAAATTGAACTGAATAAAATTGTAATTAATTTTAGTACTAATTTTGTAAATCGAATTTCAATCTTTAAAAAAAGTATGATATTTTCTTATACCGTAGATTTCCTCTAATTTCAAAACAGTTTTAGTTCTCTTATTGTTACCTCTAATATTTTTGTGGGATTTTTAAAAGGAAAACTGATTAATAAATTGGAATACAATGCAGTATATGGAAAAATGTTTTAAAAATATATATTGGGTTGACTCGTATTTTATATATGTAAACAAATTCAGTAAAAAACGCAACTCGCTAATGTGTATTAAAAAGTAATCAAAAACTTATTTTGTTTTCAAACAAAAGAGTTTGCATAAAATAATAAATTAATGAAAAAGAATAAACTTTGAAACCTATATTATAAAAAGAGTTTATAAAAAAAATTATATTTTTTATACTTCTACTTGGGGTTTAAGTAGGGGCACGCAAGTAGGGGGAACGCAGGGGAACGCCGTTCCTCCTTAGCTGACAAACCAAGATATCTTTCCGCTTCGCTCGATATTTCTTTGTAACCGTTTGCATATTTACATACTCCACAAGGCGATAGCACACATGCGCCCGCGCGCATATTTACATACTCCACAAGGCGATAGCACACATGCGCCCGCGCACGATTTTTCGTACTTTTTTATAAAGAAACATATTTTTAAATTACGTACTATATACTATACTTTATTTACCTTTGTGTTTACATTTGAAGTGTCGCTTTATAAATGTATAGTAATCAAAGAACACGTAAGTATATTAGAATAACATTTTTTTAATTAAAGTACACAACTATACAAAAATCGTGAGGGTTTATTTTAAAAGAAAAGTTGAATGTAATTAATGCCCTTCTCCATGACTTTTGGCGTTTGCTCTATCTTGGGATATATTTAAAGCCAAATTTCGTGGACGTTTTTGTGGTTTGTTCTTTTTTATACACTTAAGTGGACGACCACAGCGTTTCAAATTTTTTTTTTGTTTTAGTAATATAGTCAGAAAGAAAACAATATATAGGTACAGTAAGTACTTCTTCAAAAATTTAAAAATATGTTTCTTTATAAAAAAGTACGAAAAATCGTGCGCGGGCGCATGTGTGCTATCGCCTTGTGGAGTATGTAAATATGCTAGCGGTTGCAAAAATGACTTGCATGAGCTGGCAATTGGAATAAAATTATGTTGTTATAATCCCTATCATATCAATCTTTGCTATTCCTGCGGAAGCCTTTGGGATTAAGTTACACGCAGCTAATAGGTTGCATGTGAAAAGTGTTTAAACTGGTCGTGTATTCCTGGTAATATCAGTTATCTCGAAACAATTGAATTCATGTGCAAGGACTGTAAATAATTTTTATAACATTTGATTTTAGTAGCTTGATGTTTTAAATAAATATTTTTTGGGTTCTAAAATTTTTTATTTTAGTTTTCAAAAAATTATCAACTCTATACAGTACAGCAAAGGTTGCCACCATTTAGAAATGAATAAAAACTGCGATTCTTTCAATGGTGAAGATCACGTGGTTATAATAATGGTAGAGTATAAAGTAATAGTTTTTTTGGAAAAAAAAATTATGGGGTTTTTAAATAATGTTTCAGTTTTTAAACTGCTGCTACTTAAAAATACACTTGTGTAAGAAAGAAAAAAAACAGCATTGATAAATACACTTGTGTAAGAAAAAAAAAAAAAAAAACGGCATTGATAAATACACTTGTGTAAGAAAAAAAAAAAAAACAGCATTGATAAATACACTTGTGTAAGAAAAAAAAAAAACAGCATTGATAAATACACTTGTGAAAGAAAAAAAAAAACAGCATTGATAAATACACTTGTGAAAGAAAAAAGAAACAGCATTGATAAATACACTTGTGTAAGAAAAAATAAAAAAAAACATCGATAAATGGTAAAAAGCACTACAAGCCTAATTCGATTGATGGGGGAGCATTCGGTAAGGTTGCAAACCACTTGAAACCAATGGCTGAGATTTCTGCTAGTTAACAGTAGTTAGCTGGCAGAAAAAGACAGTGACAGTGATGGTGGGCTTTTTTTAACTGATTGCAAAAAAATAAAGGAAGACAGGATCTAATAAATAGACAACTCCTACACTGTACTAACGCAATGTCATACCATTGCATTAAAGTATAAAAGTAATCAATTTTTATATAACTTTAAGCTTGAGGTCTACGCTAGTATAAACTGTTTACCATTTTAAATTAAATGCTTATAAATTTAAATTAAAATATAATTAGGAACACGTGTCCCTTATACTTGACGAAAACTTCACTTTTTAAAATTAAAAAAGAACAACATTTTCCTTATCATTATACTTACGTCAACAATTTTCAGGCGATTTTTACCTCCCCTTCCCCTCCCGTTTTCAACGACTTCTTAAATTTCAGAGACCCTCCCTATATTATTATGTCAACAATTGTTTCTCCCCACCCCTTACCCCACCCCTCCTTTAGAAAAAATAAAAATAAAATGAAAACAAACATTTTAAATAGTTGTAATTATAGTAGTTTACAATTTCAAGAAAAAGTGATTAAAAGTAAAATGTTTAGAAAAAAAATTTTAATTCAACTTTTAGCTTATGAACATTTCTTAAATATATAAATTAATTTAAAATTACAAAGGCTTGCTCTGAACAAAAAGTAAGTAGAAATAAAATTCTAAAATTAAAAGAAGTAAAAGTGATTGCTACATGCAACACTTTTGGTTTGAACTTTTTCCAGTGCATGATAGTCGATATTATGTCAATAATACAAAAATTGTTCCAGTTACGGAATTTAAAAGAACAAAGAGAAACATTAAAATTTTGATGGAGAATAATATTCCTCAATGTTTTCCAAAATTCAAGATAAAAAAATCGAAAATATTGAAATTTTTGACAAGGTTTTCTATCACATAACTAATTTATATTTTTATGTTTTTATATTACAATTATTAATTGCAAACTTAAAAAACATCTATATGTAATTAATCATCTGTAAATTAAGAAATATGTATATTATTTTTACCCAGGTAGTAACCATTCTTAGATAATGTTAAATATTTATCAAAATACTTATCTTCCTTACTTTAACTTTAGACTTAATCCAATTTCACATTGAAATCAAACAATTTCTAATAGAGTGTAGTATAACTAATTAATGCATTTGTATAAACCAGGAGTTTATACAAATAATTTATTATGCTTGATAATTTGTATAAACCAGGGGTTGGCAATCTTTTAAGACGGAAGAGCCAAAGCTTACAATATATAAGATTTTTCCAGTTTTTAAAGAGCTACTAACATCTTGTTTTCAATACTATTATAGTATTTGTGCATGGAGCTAGATGGCCGCATTTTAACATAAAAGTTTTAACATCAAATTTAGCTTGCGAGCAGCAGACTGCCGACCCCTGGTATAAACACTTAAAGAATATTTGAAAAAATAATAGTGTTACGAGTAAACATCTGGTGTTTGCTTATTTAGCTCTGTATTTGTGAGGTATTTTTAAAGCACAACACGGTTTAAAAACAGTAGAAATATAGTTAGTGTCATTAAAATACTGAAGGTTGAGTGAGGACGTAACACAAGACTACAAACGGTCCCTAATTTTCAATTTTTTAAGAAACTTAAATTTATTTAAAAAAATAATGTTGGTGACTTCCCCCTGCCTCACCTTTACATTGCCAAAAATTGTCAAAAATTTCTGGACCTCATCCCCCCTATCTCCTATTTTGTTGACTTAATTAATGTACAGCCCTTATGGTTCAATTCAGTTTAAGTTCCACTTCATTTTTTTAAATTCCAAAACAAAGCTTTAAGTGCGATTTAATTCAGAATTAGGGAAATTTACGGTAAATATAAAATAAAAATTATTTATGTAATTTTTATCTATTGCAACTTTGTTAATAACAATGCTTTCAAATTTAAATGCTGAAATTTTTTTTACAGTTATTAAGTAAGTAAATAACCTAGGTAATAACAATGTTATTAACTGAGTTATTTCAGCCATATGCTTGCTTACAAATAATGTTATGCTCTCATAAATATAAACTAGTTATGCATTCATTAACAGATTTCAAATTTTATGCTTAAAACATTCAGTGTTCAGTTTTTATGACCATGTAAAGTTTGTTGTCCCCTCAAATTGAGGGGGGTTGTTCTTTACATGGTTATAAAAACTGAACACTGAATAATTTAAACATAAAACTTGAAATCTGTCGATGAATACATAACTAGTTTACATTTACGGAAAAATAAATAATTCAACTCATTGCCCTCTCGTTTAGGGTAAGGAAGGGGGGAGGCCAAGATTTTAGGGTTTCTTTTTCTCATTTTCCTATCATAGTAATTTTTTTTTTTGTGAAGAATCTTTTCGTCATACATATGAACGTAAAGAAATTTGGAATATTCTTTATGTTTAAAAGTTGGTTATTTCAAACATTTAAAAACCTTCCCACGCCACTGTTTCTCATAACCTAATCTTTTTAGTGGCGATATTATTATTAGAGCACAATACCAAACCTTTTCGAAATAATTAATTTCATTTTTAAGACATGGAGACCATACAGATACATTAATTAACGATCTTATAAAAGTTGTGTATATAATTTTTAGTAGTTCACTCTTTAAACCAAATAAACGTATTCTTCAAAATATCCAAAACCTTTATTTGCTTTACTTGCACATAGAGTTACTTGATTTTTCTATTTTAAGTCAGATCTTTTTTAGCGACAGTGGTATATTTTGCATAAAACAAATTTTTTTGGAGTTATTTTTGCCAAAGTGCTTTAAATACACTTCTTAAATTTAAACTTTAATAGTCATTTGTTGGACCAATTGACAGCTTTATCTAAGTCATTTTGCAATAGGTTAACACTTGTTTCACAATCAATCCTTGATAACACTTTTGGTTAATCAGCATATATCTTGAAAATATTTAAAAAGGCCAATAACAAAGCCTGCGGTACATTACTGCATATATCTTTCCAAGATGATACAATTTTTCCCAACTCGTTGCCTACTATTTTTTAGAAATACTTTCATATATTTTAACAATGTACCAGAAATCCCATTTAAGTTTTATGAGTAGTCTTTTATGGGGCACCAAATAAAAAGCCTTTGCGAAGCATAAGTAAATTACATCTACAGGTATATTCTAAGATAAATAATACAATATTGCGTTTAATGACTCAATAAGGTTAGTTGAACAAAATCTTCTTTAAAAAGCCGTGTTGATTTTTTGAAAGAAGATTATTATTCATAATTCACTCTTGCACCTTGAAGGGGCTGAGCACAACCTCTTCAAGGTGCAAGTTAAAGAAAACAAGAAAAGTTAACAAAGTTTTCATCTAGTGTCATTTCAAGTCGAAGTAACCAGAGATGCAGCGCCAACAGAAGAAAAATAAGAAGTAATGACCGGATTGTCATTACAGTATTGTCAAAACCACTAGGAATTGAAGTAATACCTAGTAAAAAGGCAGTAGTTGCAGTAGTTGCAAACTACCGTTACTACTACAGACTACAAAATACATCTACAGGCTACAAAATACATCTTTTGCTACAGGCTAGCAAAAGATGTATTTTTAAAAGTAGAGAAGTTAATAAGACAACGCTTCTTGAATAGAATGAAGTAATAGTATCCCAATCTTTTCTTTATTATACTTTTTCCTTCCGCACCAGGCAATTTCCGTTTCAAAGACATACCACTAAAGTGAATCATCAAAAATATTGTTAAGTAATATTACTGCAATTATGACAAACATTTTTTTAATATTGTTTGAAACTGAAAAAATGCATAAGTAACATTTAAATTGCTTTAAATAATACGAATACAATTCTTGAGAGATTTTATTAAACTTAAAAGCGACTTGAATTAAACTTCAAAACAAACAAACATAAAAGGAATATACAAATTGTTTTTTAAAGAAATCGTTTTAGACACGAAGTTCGATTCTTCTTTTTCTACCACGGCCAACGACACGGGTTTTGAAGTGGAAAGGCACAATCGTTAATTTTTGAAAAAAGTCTTCTATATCTTGAATTTTCTTAAAAAAAAAAAAAAAAAAGTCCTTTACAAAAACAAAAAGTGAGAGAGTGCATTGTAGGTTGCTCATAACTGTACTTTGAAAATCGTATAGGATACACGTAATTGAATAGTTTTTAATTATTGAAAAGTGTACTAAATATTAAAGGAGATATTTTATTATTAAGTTAATACAATAAATACATAATTCGATAAAGATTTAACTAAAAAACATTGAGTATGTGATGATCTTTGAATAGAACTTTAGAATGGATTAACCGACCTTTACTTGAAATAAATCTTGTAGCTTGTTTTTGTCAACTAAGCAGTTTTTTAATTTTACTTACATTTGAGCTGCACCAAGCAATATTTGCATAGTTTATATAACAATGTATGAGGAGGAAGTATAAGATTTTCAAGCTTTTTGGCTTTGTATAGCATGCCAATATCTTTTGAAATTTTATTTTCTACCGTTCTATGTGTTCTCTCTCATCACGTTTTTGTCAAGTATGACTTTAATGATGGCTGTCTAATTATTTTAGACTTGCCAATAAAAAGGTCAGGAAGTTTCAATGGAATTTTTTATCGTAAAGTTTATAAAAACAAGTATACTTAGCTATATTCAAATTTAAAGACAATTTGTTTGCCCTAAACCATTTAAAACCATATAAAAACTCCTTGTTTACTATTTTAAATAAAAGGTTGATATCTCCATTAGAGTAAAATAAACTCGTGTCATCTGTAGTTAGAACTGAGTTTAAAATGTTTGAAAACTTATGGAGATCATTTACATAATAAAAAATAAAAGCGGAACTAGAATTTGGTATAATTAAAAAAAACTTTATTACGCCGCCTGGCTTTTTCTACAATATGGAAGTAACTAAAATTCCACTTTCATAAAAGTTCCGTTAGAAAAAAAAAAAAAAAATGCTAAAAATAAAATAAAAGCAAATTAATTAAAAAAATGGATGTGGCTAGTGTGTGTACTTTTTTATTTTTTGAACATACTTCTTTTGACTTACATAGGGTGAACACGCAGGACGTGTACGTACATTGGCTGACTTAGATAGGGGGAACATATGAGAAGTGTACATTTATCAACACAAGGTTTGGGTTAGAGTAGGCAATCTTAATGTTAACCCTAATAATGCAAAAACTGTTTTCTCTATAAAAAGAGGTTGCTTAATTACAATTAAAAACCGGTCTATAAAATTCATTTAATAATGGAGAACAGGCTAAAAGATTTCGTTTAATAAAAGAGTTTAAACCAAAGCCGGATCAAGGCATAAACTAAATAAGCCACGGCTTAGAGCTTCACATTGAAAAGGTGCCTCAAAATTATATGATGAAAATAGCGAGTAGTTAACAATGTATTAACAAAAACTATTACTTAAAACTATTAAAATTGTATACCACGTAATCTTCATCAAAATATTTTAAAGGTTTCCACAAAATATAATTACACAAAAGTGATGGGGTAAAAGAATAGGGAGAGATTAAATAATTTTGTTTGCCCTTCACCCCTCAAAAAATCGTTTGATAGACGTACTTTTCAAAAATGTAGTTCTTACCACACGCAAGGAGACAAAGCGATGTCCGTTAAATTGTGGAAGAAAAAGTCCATTGTTTACATTAAATAACAGTGAAAAGATACCTATCATAATTGGAATTTTTAGGATGTACCACTTCTTTCACTCTCTCTAATATATAAACTGGCATTAGTGTATTATAGAACATTGTAAAAACTAAAAACAAGAAAAATAAGTCTCCAAGATGCCCGGAATAATCGTAGTTTATTTTAAGGTCATAATAATCTTAAGTGCATAATACAATTATAAGTTTATAAAAATTTCTTGTCAGTTCAAATATTAAAAATAAAAACCCTAGTTGAGGGAAATTGAGGGGAAGGAGTTGAGGGAAATATATACAAGATAAATTCCTGTTTTTCTCCCTATTTCCACTTTCCAAATATAATCGGATGTATACTGCATGTCTCCAAACTTTTTATGCCTTGTCTACATACCACTGAATCACTCGTCTACATACCACTGAATCACTCGTCAGCAGCACTTGCCAACAATGGGTTCGGTTACAAAAGATACTCTGTTGTTCTAAAGATGCACAGGCAGTTAAAAGATAATCGTTATGTGACTAAAGCAATTTTGAGCATGGTTTAGCATTCCGTAAAATAACGTAGATTTTTAGAATATTAAATGATAAAAATTACTTTAAAATTCTGGTACCAGTAGTAGAGTTTGACCTGTTTTTAGCCTTCAACTTTCTGAAGTTTAGAAACCGCGGTACAGAAACTCATTATACCTCTAAAGAATCTCCCTAATGATGATTAGTTTTCTAAAAAGCGTTCATTATACCTCTAAAGAATCTCCCTAATGATGATTAGTTTTCTAAAAAGCGTTCATTATACCTCTAAAGAATCTCCCTAATGATGATTAGTTCTCAAAAAAGCGTTCATCATAGCTCTAAAGAATCTCCATAATAATTCAAACAGTTTATAGATTAAACACCAAACAGAACGCATGATGTTTTTGAAACTGTTAGAAACACCAAACAGAACGCATGTTAATCAATTGACAGTCCTTTTGCGGTATGCGTCACTAGCTAATAGAGTAAAAATAATTTCTGATATTTCTGTTGTCAATTTCTGACATTTTTTGCAACGACTGCAAAAGTGACTTTTATAAATGTCATGGTAAACTTTAATGACAATGCTTAAAATATGTCCGGTTGCTATAATGAAATACGAATAAGAAACTTGCTTGAGAAACCCTCTTAACATGGTTCATACCGTGTGCAGCCCACTTCTTGAATCTCGTTTAACGTGGAAGTAGTCAACTTCTTTAGTACTGTACAGAACATATGGATATACTACTCAGATTCTGCACACCGCTTGGTAACTTTTATTTCGAAAAAGTGTAAAGATGTTTTTAGAAATTCAAAAAAGTGTGAAGAAGGTCTTTTTAAGTCATTAGAGCAAAATGTTGACTCTCTTTGCAACCAGTTTAATAAATATGAGAGCAAGTGTATAGTATTAAGCATAGTCAAATGATTGGGACTCACCTGAGCATCATTTTTCCTCTAAAGTAACATTTCGTTGTAGCTTTGCCCATTGTTATTGCCCTTTCTAAAAATTTACAGTTAAGAGCCAGTGTGTATAAAAAGATGACTTCTGAAATCAATTTCATAACCCAACTTGACCTCCTTAGATATCAACGGAATGCATGTGTGATTAATTTAGTGAGCATTTATTCACCTATAACCTGGCTTAAAGACTTAAGTAGGTTCATCAATATTTGAAAACGCGAAGCCTTATTTTTTCTGTCATCATGAATGAAGGCAAAATGTTAAAATATGTTTTTTTACTTCGTGAGCATTTTTTATAACTATGGGACGGAATTCATCCTGTATACCCCATCATCTTCTGCGCATTTTTCTTTACATAATGATAACTGAATATTCAAGAAAGCAATTATTCTCAAATATGTAGCATGTAGCCTATAAGGGATATTTTTTTATTCTACAAATTATGATTACTTACCGAGCTGACAGATTCTGCAACTCGACATTTGCAGCGCAAAGTAATTCACAAACTCTTTTAATGTCTGCACTTTTTGATCAGTTTTGAGCTTAAACTCTTTTAGACTAGTTAGTTAAAGCTTTTATTTCTCGATGGAGATTAAATGTAATTCTGCTTCATCACCGAATTTATACAGCTCGCACACATAAGCTGTCTACCACTTGTATCACACTTTTTTGTAAGCCTTTACTTAAAAATGTTTTCTTCATCGAATCGTTCAAAATTGTATCAAATGCTTTTGCAACATTCACAGATATGACATTGCGGTCTAGTCTACGTAAGATTTAAGAATGTATTGGATAGTTTTTTGTCCTCAAATTATCTATTTGAAAGGACAAACGTTTAATATCTTATATAAACGTGTAGGATTTTCTGATCCTTGTATCCCAGATCATAGCGTACACCCTAATAAACATACTTCTGATCATCACATATCGGTAGTTTGACGTTAGGTGCTTCTCCTTATAACCCCATAATAATACGTTCAGATAGCGTCTTTGTAGTTATTATTTATCTATTGAATCCCATCACGAAAAAATTTTAATCACTGATCAAGTTTTCTAGATGCACCGCGAAACGGCTGCATGAACGGATTTATAATAGTAAATACGAGAGATTATGGTGCAAATGTTTATCCTCTCGTAAAACCATAGCTACCAAAACTTGTGTCACTGACCCCGAAGTTTCACTTTTGCAACATTTACTTAAATAGAAGTACAACTTTGGTTAATAACCACAAAAGACCTTACCATAACAATTACCTCATTACTAAACAAAAAAAATTAATTAAAAAAAATAATTAAAAACAACTTTTTCTCTAATTCGAGGGATTTTCAAGTCAGTTTTTTAATTCAAGTGATCATAAAAGTTTGTTGGCCATAAAAACTTGTTGGTTTATTAAGGTTTCGTTATTAGATAGATACAAGATTTTTATAGTAGTTTTAAGAACTAAGCTATACACTTGAAAATTTTTTAACGTATTATTATAGTAATTATTGTTTTGTTTCATTGTAAACTTGTTGAAGGGCAAAAACGCCTCTTCAGAATTTTTAAGGTATGCTTTTTTTTACGTATTTTTAAATTAATGGTAAGAGCATAACTTTTCAAAAGAGGCTTTAAAACAATATAACTCATAGAAACCATTTAAAAGCGGTTATGACTAAACTTAAAAATAGACAATGACTAATACGGATAGGGATTTATTTAATTTAAAAATGCCAGGGAAAGAATAATAGAAGCACTGGTGATACAATAGTAATGTATATTGGATCATGTAATAAAGTTGTCTATCACATAACGAAGTCTTTACAAACAAAATATCACATAGTTTACTTTGACAAGTACTCCACGTCATGAAACTGCATCTCATGAAATAGTACTTCACGTCAGTGCATCTCATGAAACCAATATCAATAAAAATTACTTGCTTAATAAAGACAAGTACTATTTAAAAATGGGAGATTTTAACTACAGAGTTTCAAATGACAGCATTGTAGCTCAAAAATGGATAACAGACCAATGTGTCACGGCATGTCCACTGCCTGACCAGGTTTCACTGTATGTCAATTTTAATGGCACTGAAAAATAGAGATCAAATAAAAATTTAAAGATCGCAGTATAGTAATGATTTTTATTCCAGTGAAAGGCAGTGAAAAACTGCAACACTTACATAAAGGGTTGACAAAGCTGACACGCTGCCTTGATTTTTTGTATGAATTTTTTTTCTCTCAGATGACTTTCAATCTAAAAGCAAGTGAGCGGTTTAATGTGTATAGATGTATTGAAGGTAAGCATAAGCCCGCATTAACTCGCTTACTAAAGCTATATTGAGGCTTTCTACCTAGACTGGTGTTTTATAACAGATTAGAAGTATATTGTATAGTATATAAAGGGGTGGGGTCATAATAACAAAATAAAAACTGGTCAACTCTTAAACATTTTCAAAAAATTAAAAAAATTTAAATCATCAAGATTAATATACAGGATGAGGGAGGGGTGGTGTTTGTTTTTCACCTTAGAGTAGTTGCATAATTTTATAGGGTGCTTACAATGAAATATATATACATTAACCGGTTCATCAGAACAAAACAGTTGCAATTGGATATATATATATATATATATATATATATATATATATATATATATATATATATATATATATACACATGTATATATATATTATAGGTTGCTTGCATAATCTACTGTTTAAGTAGTAATGACATGTATTTTATATTGATCTAATACCTGATATATTGAATAGTATATAATAATGAATAAATGAAAAAATAAAAAATAAAAAGAATGTTAAAAAGCATAATATTCTCATCAATTTATCTAACAATTGATAAACTGACCTAGAGAAATTTTTAGGGCTAATCGGATCCAAGAAGTAAAATTTGAAGGTGAAGTCCATAAGCTTGGAATTGGCAAAAATTGTGAACAAGGAAATTATTATAGCAAGTCTGATTTTTCAAACTAATATCGCTCTCCTTGAAGTTTAATAATAATAATAACAATAATAATAATAACAATAATAATAGCAATGCCATATCCTAAAGTTTTAGAATTAAAAAAAATTTAATATATTTTATGTAAAGTCAATAAGTTTAGTAAAAATTATAGAAACTCTAATGAAAATTTATGAAAAGTTTAAAAAAAAAAAATGCTTACTTAACAAATTTTGTATACAAATGAAAATAAATATCCATTTTTTCCATGACATCTTTTTTTTTTTGTAATGGCAAACCATCTATAAAATAAACAACTTGATTAAAATTTATAAAAGTGTTCTATTTAAATAAAAATATCTTTGTCAAAAAATTACCAAAGCAAATTTGAATTAAAGGTTTACTCGAAAAATAAAAAGTTATTAATTGCTTCATTTAACTTAAGAAATAACACACCTAGTTCAACTTTTTTTTCTCCCAATAAATAATAATTTTTAATAAGTTTCAGCTTTTGTTATTGGTTTTTAATATACTTCTTATTTTAAGCTTGTCTTTAATATGTTTAAACGTGAATATGAATTACTCATATTTAATTATTGCCTAATTTAAAACTCTGCAAACATTACAAATGTTTTTTACAAATAAATTTAATGCTTATTATATTTTTTAATCCGAGCATAGGTTTAAAATTTAACTTAGGTTTCGGGCATTGTCTTTGTAAAAACTCAGTAACCATAGTAATGACGTCTTGTAATAATCTCTGTATGAGCAAATCATGCAGTGTTAATTTATGCTATACTTTTTTATATCTTTTTATGCTATTTTGTATTAAAAGAAAAACATACGATGTGTGTGACATTTTAGAAAAATTTTTTTTATATTTGTTACAAAACAAAAAACTTATCTAAATAAGTTCAACCTAAATAAGTACAAAATAATTAATATTCTTTGAAAAAATTAAATAATTAATATTCTTTGAATAAATTAAATAATTAATATTCTATGAAAATACAAACAAGAGTTAAAGCTAAAATAAAAATAGTGAAAAATAAAATGTATAAGTTATATCACAATTACATATTAAAATCATTAATAAATATCACACATGTTAGTATGCTATATTTATTGATGATGTTATACGAGTGAACAAATTTTGTAATAAAGATACAAAAAAAAGTAAAACTAAACTTTAATTGAAAACTTCTTTAACCTTTTTAAAAAAAATTGATTGGTTTTATTCGACAAAATGTCTCATGATGCACTTCATCAAGTAAACAGAAAAAAATAGTATTTGAACTGTATATCAACGTAAAGCAAAGACAAAATGAAATTTTGTTCTGTTTACTTTACTTTTCAGAGTAATTTTTTTTTTGTTGCAGTAACTTTGTCATTGCAAGGTAAGTTTTTTAATGGTTAGATTATTGTTTTCAAAATTTGGATAAAAGAAAGAACCCAAGAACTTACAGATAGTATTTTTGTGATTTATAATGCTTTATCACACGTGCACAAGACAGAAAAGTAGCTTTAATAAAAAAAGCCTTGCGTTAAGGCTGTAGAGCTTAGTGTGTTGAATAATTTAGAGTGTAACAAGTTGTAAGGTCCAAGTTTAGAATTGTAGAGTGGTAGTTAATGGTGTCCGATACGGACAGGTTTGTGAATGGAATTTATATCTAGTACAGCAAGAGTTATAAATAATGATATTTTTATCGACTAATTCATAAAAAATATTTGTATTGTAAAGGTGGTTCGATTAACTTTTAATTAATCATACTTAATAAAGATATAACATCAAGTTTTATTTTAAAATCAAATGACAGCGACAGTTTAACAGCGCTGAAGTATAATAAATAATACAAACGTATTTATTAGCATAAAAAAAGTGATTCATAATTTAAATTTAAAAATTTAAAAATTTCATAATTTTAGTTACTTTTGTTTTTTATTTTTTATTTTAATTTTATTTTAAACAATAAAAAAAAGGTTTTACGAAGTAATCGCATTTTTCTTTTTTCTTTTTTGCATTCTGTTGTTTATGTTTACTATCTGGCTGTACTACTTATCCCAAAATCTTTTGCGTTAGCGTTTGCACAATTTTATTGCAAATTTTTATTGCAGAGTAAAATTTAAAAAATCGCAAAAATCAGGCCCGCAGAGAGGTCAAGAAATTATGCTGCTTGAACGCCGAGATGATAGGGTTACTAGAAAACAATAAAACTGTATCAAAGCTTAAAAATATCAAACTATATTTCTTTTCTTTTTTTCACCGAGAAACAAATAGGTTTTGTCAACAACAGCGTTTAATTCACATTAGATTTTTTAGACTGACTTGTCGGCAATTTTAAAAATGAATTAAATCTTTAAAGCATTAATTTAAAAAAGTTTAGACGTGGAAATTTCTTTTATACAATTTAAGTTCCTAATAGTTTAGATTTTCGGTATTCAACAAAAACTCACAATTTTGTTTGTATTTATTTAATGTTAAAGAATCTTTTGTTTTAAGTAATAATAAACCAACTTCAAATCTCCTTCTTACCTATTTGAAATATTACTTTACAACAAACTGCAGATACTTGATTTTCTAAACAATTATATACAATGTCTGCAGAAAAAGTTATCATAGTGCCAAAAGTATAAATCTTTGGGGTTGTTTAACCAGCACCAATGTAGCCGAGATAACTATAAGCAATATTTGTGCATTAAAAAGCATTGGATGGCCTAATAACTGTCTAACCTATTGGTTGAGTTTTAATAATATGGTACACTTTGTTCACACGTGTTCATAAACCATTTATATACAGCTTTATCTACGGAATCATGTTTTTGAAGGTTTAACTTTTATCTGATACTTACTGATTAAACTTTTGAGAAACATTTTTCTTTAGTTGGACTTTTTTCCAAATCTTTTAGAGAAAAATATTTTTCATGATTGTCGAGTCTACTCTTTCATTTAAATGCCATGTTAAAATTTTATAAGCGTATAAAATGCCATG
Source organism: Hydra vulgaris (assembly GCF_038396675.1). NCBI lineage: Eukaryota > Metazoa > Cnidaria > Hydrozoa > Anthoathecata > Hydridae > Hydra > Hydra vulgaris. The sequence goes on along the minus strand of NC_088924.1, from coordinate 37,184,772 downwards.
TAGTAAATAAATATGCGTAAGACGCCATATTGATTAAATTTAATTCTTATAATTTTTTGAATTTTCATTCTTTTTAATTTTAAATTAGTATCATAAATTTTTCGTATTTGATTAACTCTTATAACTGTTTTACATTTCGTAAAAAAATGTGTTTATGTATAAAGCTCATTAAATTATCTTACTACTTTCAATTTTGATCATGACTGCTCACTTTATTTGCTTTAAAATAGTTTAAAACTTTTATCAACTATATTTATTAAACAAGTTTTAAACTTCGTCTGCATTCTTGAATTATTTTGCATTTATAGAAGTCTGTGTGTGTGTGCTTGTCATCTTTATATAATTTCATACACAAAACATGTAAATATTACAAGAACGGCCATGTAAATGAATTTAAAACAAAAAACAAAAAAAACCTGACTTATATAGAGTTCTGTCAGAAGTGATTTATCACAAAAATGTCAATTGTAATTGATTGTCATTAAAAAGTTTTTTAAAATTTTCCATAATATAAGAAACCTTAAGAATTGTCTCAAGAAAAGAAGAGAACAAAAATACTTACTAAAATTTGTTTCTTTTTAAATATACCTACAAAATACAAATAACTGTGCTAATGAATTTAAATTTGATGGTTCATCCAGCGGTATAGAAAAAAAGCAAAAATTCTTTAAATTCATTTATAACATTTATAACGGTTTTTGAAATAGGAGGGCACAACCGCCAATTTATAAAAAAAGGTTCTTTATATCTTGAAATATCCATTAGAAAAAAAAAAAAAAAGTTCCTCTACAAAAAAAGTGGAGTAGGGGGAGGGGGGATTGACGTTGTCGGCATTGAGTTAGCCTTCGTTGACCCAGGAAAATAAATTCTATAAAATTTCATCTTTTGAAACATATGGCATAATATAGAAATTCTATAGAATTCTATAGAATTTTTATAGAATCTCTGTTAGTCTCTATTGAAATTCCTATAGAACTTTTTTTTATACTTTTTTTTCTATAGAAAAAAAGGTTTTATAGCAATTTCTATAAAAATTAATAGATGTTCTATATAAGTTCTATATAAATTCTATAAAAATTATATAGAATTTTTATAGAATTTTTATAAAATTTTTGTAGAACCCTAGGAAAAAAAGTTCTATAGAATTTCTATAAACTTTTGGAACATAGGGTCTATAGAAATTCTATAGAATTCTATAGAATTTCTATAGAATCTCTGTTCTATAGTTTTCTACTTTTTTTTCTATAGAAAAATTTCTATAGAAACTAATAGACATTCTATAGAAATTCTATAGAATTCTATAGAATTTCTATAGACCATCTACTCCAAAAGTTTATAGAAATTCTATAAAACTTTTTTTCCGTGGACCGTATCCATATATTCATCTAAATAACTTCGTATTTAGATGAATATATGGATACGGTTTTAACTAATCGTTAAAACCGTATCTATATATTCTATCTAAAACTCCATTACTCATCTAAAAATGACGTTTCTTTCTATTTTTATATACTACTGATAATTTATTTGTATCATAAATTATTATTACATATATCTTATATATATATAAATTTATATATATATATATATATATATATATATATATATATATATATATATATATATATATATATATATATATATATATATATATTTACTGGGGTGGCAAAAGGCTTTGGCCAGAATTCTAATTATACCAACCATGATAGATTGTAGCAATGTAGTTTACTACAACTTAACAACAAATCTAAAGTTACATGTTGCAGCTTTTTGGCTTACGATGTTGATACAATATATCAATAGCTACATGTTGTACCTATGTCGCGAGCAACTACATAATTCTATTCTATTGCTACTAAGTGTACCACCTATCGCTATAACGATATGTATATACATATTGCGGGTTTTTAGTTAATGATTTTAAAACAACAATTTCGTAGCTATATCTTGAAGCTTTGTAGTTAGTTAAAACCTAACTATAAGGCTTTAGCTTGTCGATAGCGCTAGCCGGTTTGTATACACAAAACATGTTTTTTAGCAAGTGCTATTAATAACATTACTTTATCTTTAGAATTAAATTTTCTAAGCGATAGATAAATCATGTTCTTAAACCAAGCAGAAGTTTGTTCTCAAACAAAGACGGTGAAAAACGGCGGGGTTGTTCTTTATCAAATATGATATAAACAACGCACATATACTTATACGATGCAGATCTGAATCATAGCTACGTATTGATATAAAATGATATACATTTATATATATATATATATATATATATATATATATATATATATATATATATATATATATATATATATATATATATATATATATATATATATATAAATATATAATGCCGTAATAATATTGCAATGTTACAATGTTAGCTTAATTATTTTCATAAATAGATTTAATTCTAAAAAGTTTTTTGTTAAACGTATAGAACAAAATGAAACAATAATGTGAGAGAAAAAAATTGCTCAAAAATTGTCATTAAGCTCATCCGCTCATATGCGCTAGCTAGTTTCTAGTTCGTTTTCCACCGGGAAATAACCTGTTTAGATTTTCAATTCATCGCCGTCAAACAGAAAATTTGTAAATGATGATTTTATCTCCAGTAATGATCTTAATAATTCTAAAAACAGATCAAAAAACATAAGATGAACATACTCATTGATTTAAAAAAATTGTTTATTTATAGTTATAAACATTGTTTATTTATTATTATTATTTTTTTCGGTTATATAATTATAAATAAAAGATTTTTTATTTAAAATTTTAAATTGAAAAAAATTTTATTGTAATTATAATAGATAGATTTTATTTTAGAGATTTATAAAGATTTTAATAGAATATATAATATAATATATTTGACAACCTCATCGTGAGCGTATTAACAATGTCCTTTGAATTTTTAAGATTAAGCATCTCAGTTGGCTCATCAAACTCATCAAATATTATACGAAGCATAATGAGCATTTCTAAAAAATCACGCTCAAAAACTCGTATAAGTTTTGTCTAATATTTTCATAAATATAGTACTGGCAATCTTCAATTTATTCTCACTTAATTCTAGTCTATATAAATATTTTGTAAACAACGAATAGTACATTAGTAATGTTATCAAAGAATAAATTATGTAAAAAAGGACAAATTTTAGTTACTAGATAAATAAATTTTTCGGAAAATTAAAGTTTCAGCAGCATACTTTTTTAAACTATATTTTATTTATTAAAAAAGATTTCCAGAAAGTTACAGGATTGCACAATGTGTCATAGAGTCACAGCATTCCTTTAAATGCATTTCCAGTATGATCACGCACGGATGTCACGCAAAGAAATTGCGAATATGTCGATTTCGTGTTGTTATTTTTATAAAAATAAATTTCTTGTGAGTCTCTCTAGTGAAATATTATATTTCTACAACTCATGTTCAAAATATTTTCAGTGAGAGATAGCAGTCATCGAATATTTCTAGCTTGAGTATAGCGTTTTGAAAATTATTGTATGTTTTTGAAAACTATTGTGGCATTAACACACAAAATAAATTAAATGATAAAAATATATATATTTAAACATTCAGCTGGTCTAAAATTTAATAAAAACACTTTTGTTCTTTGAGAAAATTATAACAGTATGCATATTGTAAAAAATCCCAGCATCTAATTGTAAAAGCAAAGTAAAAAATCAAAGGAAAATAAAAAATCACGCACAGAAATAGAAATACTTTAAAACTATTTTTTAAGTTTCTTAATTCCATAATTCAAAAAGTCCCAACGGGAGAGTAGTCAGATAATTGTAAACCCCAAATTTGGCTTTTACCTTAATTAGTAGTAATATTAAAAACCAAGTGTTTTTCTTTTATATATAAAATTATAACTTTCAGTCATAATTTCCTATTATAAAAAACTTCTCTAGATTTCTCTCCTTATGCATTAATTGATATTTGTAAATTAAATTGCCTAAATTAGTGCCTAATTAACGCTTTTTTGAAAAGTTAAAAAAAACTCATCTCAAGTATATAAATTTTTTCAAAATATCTTAAAAAATACATTCCTCCTTTCTTAAAAACTATAAAATTCTTCTAAATTTAAGATTAAAAGAATTACTTATTAAGAAATTTTAATAAAAGTTAATTTTATAAAACTATGCGGTGACTAATATGGAAACTATGATAATCGTTTACAAAGACGTTCTTTGTATAAAAATTGTTAAACGAATACGGTACACAGCATTATAAATCAATTAAATCGTTTTGTTTTTAACAAGTTAAAATCTTCATTTAAAAAAATTAAGTTTCGATTTGTAAGTCGTGAAATCGTGAAATAAGCTACCGGCTTTATCAATAAATGTGCATAAAAACATTGTAAAATTAACTTTAAATTATTAGATATGTCATCATTGTTAAATGACAATCATCATCATCATCACCTTCATCACCATCATAGTTTAATATTACTTTATTAGAGGGTTAAGCAACTTGAAAGTTTTATGAAATCAAATGTACCTGTGTTGTAAACCTTTTTTTTTTGGTGTGTTTTTGGGGTTTCTCTTCTATCATACATATTTGACAAAACTTTTTTTCAAAACGTCTCCCTGGAACTTAAAATAAGCCAAATAAAATGCTTGTTGAAAATATTATCTATTTTCTAGTAAAAATGTTTTGTTAAAAAAAAATATGCTTAAAGTTTCAGCAAATCAAAAAAAAGCTTCATTGTAAATTTTTGTTAAAATAGAAGTTTTAATAAAAAATTAAGAAGTTTTTAATAAAAATTCATTCAACTTTTCTTAACTTTAATTTTAAATAAAACTTAATGTTGTTTTCAAAATCAGCATATAGTTATGCTTCTTTTGAATCCAAGGTTGACATAGCTTTAACAATGTTACGTTTGAATATCTTTTAAGATTTTTATTTAATTTTAACATGATTTGCTCAGAAAGAAGTGCTGCTAAAATTAGTTGATTAAGACTTTATTGAAAAAAAATAAAAACATATTGAAATAATGGCAGTTAGCAATAGCAACAACAAACTCACAGGATTGATAAAAACTCGCTAAAGTAGTTCATTAAAATTTCATTAGTTTTCATAACAAATATTTTATGCTATCCCATCAGGCATTTGAGTTTACTTACGTACGTTTTACTTACGTTCTAAACGTCTTTTAAACGTTTTTAAACGTCTTTTAAACGTTCTAAGATTTCGAACGTTCATTTGCGTTCTAAACATCTTACAAACGTTTTCTATGCGTTTTCTAAACATTTTGACATTTAAAAATTATTTCAGCCGTGACGCAGTGGTTAGAGTTCTGGCTCAGAACCACTTGGCAGCCATTAAAGGTAATAGCGAAAAAGACTCTTCCAGCGCTTTTCTAAAAGAAAAGATAAGAAATTTATATAAGTATTTAAGTATGTAACTTATTTAAATTGAAAGTAACATGTCATTTACATTCAATGTAAAAATTCTACTTGTATTGTTTACTCACAAACGTCTGTAAGTTTAAACACCAGTAGGTTAAGGTGGTTACTATAAAAAAAGTCCAAATATTTCATGAAACCTATTAAGTTATATATTTTTCCTTCTGAAGTTTTAATAACCTAAAATTAAACCTTTGGTTAAAAAATATATATACTTAAATAACGACGTATTTGTAGTAAATATAGTTTACTACATTTACTACAAATACGTCTTTAAAAGGGGGTTTCTATAAGTTTTTGAGTAATAACATCTCGAAAAATATTTATTTAGCCTTGATTTTGAAGAATGACATAGGTATATAATATATATATATATATAAATATATAAATATATATATATATATATATATATATATATATATATATATATATATATATATATATATATATATATATATATATATATATATATATATATATATTATATTTATATATATTTGCTGTTTATATAATAAGAAAATATAATTACAAAGAAACATACAAAAAAAGTTGATTTAAAAAAACAGGCAGGGGCTCAAAGAAGATATGGATGACTAAAGTCACCACAATCTTTTCATAGAGCCCCTATGTGGGCTTTTCAAGTTTAAAATAGAATAAGATTGTTAAAAATACTATGTACAATTCCAATATAATAAAAAGAAAAAAAACTTTCATAAATATTAGTCATTTAAAAATACTATATGAATACAACATGCAGTAAAAATAAGTTATAGCATATCTTTTTACATTCTGAATAATTTACAGTAATTAATCAGAATTAAGTAAAAATTCTATTTGTATCGCTTACTTACAAATGTCTATAAGTGTAAACGTCAGTAAATTAAGTTGTGTTTACGGATATATAGAACGATCATGTATAATAAATGTTTAATATAAGATAACTTTTAAAAAGTTTTCAAAAACTTTTTAATAATAATCATTTTATGAACTTTTTATGCCGATCGTAATGATTCAACACATTTCAAGCATATACTCTGAGTAAGTGCAACTATATTGCGCCCAGTTGTGCAGGGAAGTAGAACCCGGGATCTTTGGGTTCTGAGCCAGAACTTTAACCACTGCGCCAGGGCTGCTTTTATTTAACTATTATTATGTAGCTAAAAGTGCAAACTCTTTTTCAGATTGTTTTTTTACTTTGCAGTTAGCGAACGTCTTCTTCTCAAAGGAAAAAAAAATTCAAAACGGAGATTAAAGATGTACACAGTATTTCAGATTTGTTCAAATGTTAAAAATTTCAGGGCATTGGTAAAATGCGTGATCTTTTAACTGGTAAGTGCTGGAATAAAGTGCGAAAATACGGATAAGTTTTTGTACGTACATCGACTGATTTAGAAAGAAAATTCGGAGGAGTGATGTTGCATCGAATAAAATTTTGGTTTGGGGCAGTTATAAAGTTAGGGTTTTAGGAGAAAATTTTCCGTGCCCGACTATTACAATTGTAATATTACGATTACATTTTTGAACGAGCAACTTGTATCGCAATATGTTACGGTAGGCATATTAACACTTATTAATAAATTTGACATTGCCCGTTAGCATGGCAACTACAAAAAGATTTTTCATCAAGTTAAAAAGAATTAAAACACATTTAAGGACAACGACGTTTCAAGACCGTTTGTCTACGTTAAGTCTATTTGCTGTTGAAGCAAAAGAAGCAGCTCAGTTAAATTTAAAAGATGTTGTAGACCTACTTGTAGCGGTAAAGGCAAGAAAAAAAAACTTTTATTAGATTTTCAACATATATACTCACGTATATGTTACATACTGTAACACAATAATTTGTGCCATTAAATTAAAATTGTATTTTAAAATATGGTTTTTGTTGTCAAGTAAAAAATTTTTTTCAAGAAGAAGGGGGTGGAGTGAAAGGAAGATAAGTAATTTATGTACTTGGATTATAATTTTTTAGCAAGAAGGAGGAGGGGAGGGGGGTTTGTCGCTACACATCATTGAATAGTATTTTTTTAAAAGAAATATATATAAAACACAACGTTTTATCAAGAAAAAAAAAGCATAAAAATTTATAAAATTTATAAAACGCACTTAAATAAAATACTATTAAAAAAAATACATAAAAGAAAAAATCACAAAAAACTAACAGTTCTATATGCATTAAAAAGATTTATCAACTCATAATATAATAACTCATTATATGCATAATATAATTGCTGATAACAACTTTAGATGAGATAACTTTGAAACAGCAACCCCATAAAAATGCAGAATTATGGCGTCAATAGATGCAGATATTTTGAAACTATCAAATCAAGCTTGGTCAAACTCTTACCAAAGTCAAAAAAAATCAATTTTCGATTGATATGCTGAATTTTGGTAATGAGATCAGCTTGCTAAAAGTCCAGGTAACAAAAAAAGAAGAGACGATTGCAGCTTTAAAACAAAAAGAAATTGATTTTGAAAAAGAAAATTTGCCGTCCCTAAACAAGTGGAGCCATCAAGTAGTGGAATAACAAACCCAGTCACTTTAGCGGACATTGTAAAAAGCGACACAAAGATGACAGATAGCGATAAAGCTATTATTGTACATGTTACTCAAGAACTGAACAAAAGAGAAAAAATTGAACGTATTGTAACCGCAACCGAAGTTAAAGAATGCGATTCAGAAGATCTAGAAGAAAGAAAAAAAAAAAGACAAAAAAAGCATTAAACCACTGAAAGTTACCCTCGGACTTAAAAAAAGAAATCATCGAAAAAATACGCAGAATAATAAAACAGCAGCAATTAGACTCATCAAACTAAGCAATGAATGCAACAAGCAGGTGCAAACATGACAAATGACAAATAACAAATGCAACAAAACTTCCCCCATTAACAATATTATTGTACTTGACAACCACGACAACCAAATCTAACTTTTAAAAAAGGTATACATCAATAGAGGTAAAACAAAGACAACCGTAACGTAGAAAAGCGACTAAGATATAACGTACTTTACGCAACAGCAAACTCATGTCAAACTAGAAATCGAAAAATCTTTAAGATACAAAAAAAATAACAACATAAACCCAGCAACGAATATCAAACACAGTCACCAACTAGATTTTCTAAACAGTGCCACAATTTTGTCTTCTGTTAACAACTCAACTATATTATCAATCAACGCCCAAAATCTAAGTCGAACTAAGTCGCAACTTTGTCATCCAATATCAACCTGATTGCAACAACAAGTAGCAAGTACCTATTAACAATTTGATAGCAGAAAAATTTAACGCCCGAAACCATCAAATAAATGATAAGCATATAAGATGTGTATACACTAATGCAACTTTGCTAAACGCAAACAAACTTAACGAACTCACAGCATATGTCTTGCTTAACTGCCCGCACATGATTTTTGTAAGTGAAACATCGTTCACGAGCCGGTTAGTTCCGCAACTGGAAGGTTATTAAGTGTTCATTAAAGATAGAGAAGGTTATCATGGAGAAATTGCAATTGATATTAGCAAAGACCTTCTTCTTGTTAAAACTGATTATAAAGAACTAATAGACACAAACTGCGAGCAAACTTAGCGTTCGATAAGCATAAACAATAAAAGCTGTTTATAGACTGTTTATACTAACCACCGTCTACCTCAAGATACACAAATGATCTGTCAACTGATATTATAACTAGAAAAAGCACCAACAAGACAAAGCTACTTTCCGACTCTAAAAAGTTTAGTTCAACACTTATCTGTGGTGATTTTAACTTTCCGAACGTGAAATGGTTTGATGATGGTACCGTATGTGTAACTGGCTCATAAAATAAACCGACCGTAAAATTCATCTACATGCTCGATGACAGCTCAACATGTTGAATTTTCCACATTCATACAAGCGGATGGACATAAAACCATTCTCGACTATGTTTTATGTGACAATGCAAATCGAATGAAAAACCTACAGTTCGACTCACCACTTGGAACGACTAAACAGCATGGCTAGACGCAAACGTAACACCGATATCTAAAAAAGAAAGCCTAAAAGAATCGGGAAACTATAGATAAAACTTGAACTTTTATCCTTATTTCTTTGAATAACAGCCATTACAGAAATTTATTTTTTGGTAAAAAACCATCATGTTTTTATCATACTCAAGTAACCGTATCCGCCCTGAATTTACAATTCAAAATCCGCTTTAGCAAATTTTTGTATTTTGTATTGAGCAGTTACACAAACGAGCAAGTTTATGAAACAGTCTTTCGCGTTTGTCTCTGTCCCTCTATTTCAATTTGACTTTCCATTCAAAACCATCAAACACTGCTTCATAATCAATCATTTTTAAAATAAATTCTGTTAACTTCGTTTTTGTTAGAAACTACCTTTCCGCAACAGCTGATCCCAAATTTCGTTACTTTTGATGAAGAAATTGAAACTCCTCCCAATAACTTAATGAAACTCATGCCGAGCTTCTTACCTACTGTTATTGTTTGGAAATCTACCAAAATAACTGAATCTCATACATTGATATCATTAACCTCGATAGTCTTAGTCGTGGATACAATGAATTGATATATCTTTCCTTCAATAATCACCACCATTTTAGAGTTCAAACTTTTATTTTTATTTTTGAACAAACTTAAGATTTAAAATTGTCTTTGAACATCCCATATCAACTATAGCTATCGTCACCATACCATTAACTTTCAAACGAATAAATATAAAATGCTATTCCCAATGTTATTCAGAAGCAAGGTTGCACAAATTCCTTGCTTCTTTCCTCGTTTCCCTGCATCTTTAAGCATCTCAAATCCACATTTCTTTTGTCAAAGCATATAAAACACCGATAGATTTTCTTAAGAGATAAGTTCTTTGTGTATACATAATTCTTCACAATGTAACCATATGCAGTTTTAACATACTAAGTGTATTTTTGTAGCATGATGCTGACACACAGCGTCAGATGCATTACTGTCATCTTTTCAAATGCGGCTAAAATCAGCTCTCGCTTTGGGTTACATGATATTGATTGGATTTACTACTGTTCAAAATCTTGATGATAAAACATCGGGCAATTCCAAAACAAACGCCTCTTCTGAAAACATTGAAAAAAAAAATTTAAATCAGTCAAAAATACATCAGGTTTCTCTCCGTCATTTAATTTTTGTTTTGTAAAAAGGTCACATGCACTGTATATATCCACACTCGCAGCACTCGTTCGACTTTGTTTGCATCTTTGCTTACCTTCAACGGTTAAAGCGTCATAAACTGAAGTAGCAGTTCTATGAAAAAGAATTGGAAAATGTATTTACAGCTTTTTGTTCTGCATTCCAGCAACCACTTTTGTTTATTGTATTCAAAATACAGCATTTGAAGTTCTATCTTATGTTTTAAACATATCGAATGATTTCATAATTGAGTTTATGCCTAGTTAGCTTGTAATTTTCTCACATAAACACAACACTAAGATTAAGATGTTTTTTTCTTTTCTTTACTCAATGAAACAAACGGTAAAGCAGTAATTATAATGTTTTTAGTAGGATGTAAAGAAACTAATACCCAACTTGCTAGAAAATTCAAAAACATTGGCATTAATGTTATTCCTGGAGAAAAGATATGTCCCTCATATAAGATTAAATTGATGTTATTTAAGGATAATACTTAGCCATAAAACTTTTCTAAAGCTTAATTGTAACTATAAATAAGATTTTTTTTTAGCAAAACTCTCACTGTAGCAGTAATTATAATGTTTAGGACCAGGAGAACTGACTTGCAGCTGGATTTATAAAGATAAAGAAACAAATATGTTTCTTTACTCTCTTACAAATTCTATTAACAATTTTATATTATATTTATATTTATATTAACTCATAAACCTCAAAAATAACTATTAAAACATTAACATATTTTATTCACACATAAACCGTACAAGTTTACAATAATCATCAACTAAAAAGGCACTATTCTTGCATTTTACGTAAATTAATCACATCAACACATATACGCACAAACACAAATTATAATATAACTAGAAAAAAGAAAACAAATAATTTACCCCAAAACATTTAAATAATTGTGCGTGAGAAATACAATGTTTATGTGTGTTTTGCCAATTACAAAGGTTCTTGAGGATAAGACTTATTTTAGACTTCTACGAATTCCGTAAAACAACATAATAAACAATACATTGACATATATTAAAATATCGCATCTAATTACACTGCATCTTACTCTTTTCTAATTTGATTTGTTTATAAATTAAATATAACTAAAAAATAAACATATATAATTGTCGACATTTAGATACAAAGATCAAGTATTGAAAAGAAGGCGAAACATGTTGGACATGTGAGTGTCAGTTGTATAAGGCCCCTTTATCTTTTCAAATCCTTTTTTTTTTTTTTACCTCAGAATTAGCTTCCAACTAATGAATTACTTTTAAGACATTATCAGTACTTGATTAGCAGAAGATCAAAGAAATTCAAAAATATATATGACAAAATTTTTATTTAGGATCAAATTTTAACATAAAATGCAAAGAAAAAAAACTTGTTATTAGGAAAATGAAGAATTGTGTCTTCTTAGATAAATACTGAACATCTGGGAGTCTTAAGGTTTTAAAATTATATTATTGGTGAGAATAAAATATTATCAAAATTTGTGAAAATTCACAAAGTATTGGTATCAATGACCAAAAGAAAATTGCTAGTTCAGAAAAAAGAAAGACACTGAATTTCAATCAATCATGGAGACAGTGGCGGGTTTTAGGGGGAAGTCATGGGGTAGAAGACCTCCCTTTCTCCTCCGTGACAAAACCCGCCCCTGCATGGAGACTCTTTTTGAAGTAAGATAACCCAGAAAAGATAAAAGAGCTCATACAACTCAGTCAAGATTTGCTAAGAAACAAAGAGTGTAAAGTAAAAAAAATGATCTTAAAGCAGTTCATAAGCGGGCATACAGATGAAGAACTTGAAGCAAAGACTGAATGTAGACAAGAGAAATACCGTAGGTATACAGATTATAAGACAAAAAAGTCAATCAAGATCAATTGAGAGAAAGTCAATCGAGATCAACTAAGAAAAAATCGAGACCAATTGAGATGCCCAAAACTATAATGACGAAAACTATGATTAGATTTAGAAGATTTAGAAGATTTAGAAGATTGAAAATGCTGTTGGAAAATATTCAAATGAGATAAAATCAATATCTGAATTAGATATCATGAACTTTAATCATAAAAAAACTAAAACGTATGTTTTAACATCCCAGAAAACACATGAACGTTGACTTGATGTTATGCCGACATCTTTTATATCAGTATTAGATCGGCGTCATTTTATTTCATCGGTCAATCATAAATCTTTATTTAGGCGTTCTTTTATCTTTTTCAAAAGTAAAATGCATAAATATTGAATATAGCTTATGCCAAATGATAATAATTAAAATATTAGGTGTATTTATAAATTTTCCGATAAATATTGTTTTTGAAAATAATATATCTCAAAAGTTCCGCAGAGTTCTACCCTGAAATGTTTTTTTATCCTAGGGAATGATATCATGGATAACTAAAAAAAATCAGCTGCCCCAAATTGCCCGAAATGGATTTATGGGCATTAGTATAAAAAATAAAAATCTGTGTAAAATATTTACCTCCCCCCACAATGAGGGGGTTGTAAACTGTACGTGGTCATTACTTCTGAACACCAAGATTTTTTTATTAAAATTGAATTCTATTGATAAAATTAAATTTTATTTTAAGTTTTGAAAACAATTATGTTTAAAATAGTGTCCCCCCTCTCAAAGGGATGGAGGGGCCGTTGTTTGGGTTCTTCATGTTCTTAAGCTCCAATAACCGTAATATTTTATAACACATCCTCATTTGACAATAGTATTAAATAAAAAATTTGGGAGTTCACATCATGCATGGAAAATTGTTTCATCTGTATTTCTTGAATTTTGAATACAGATGTTGTTAACATGATGTGATTATATTATGTTAAATGTTGCATGACGTGTTGTGGTTTAAATTAAAGTGGATAATTGTTGTTTATGTGTTTGTACGCCTACATTCTTGATAAATTATGCAAACTTTATCAAGAATTATAAACATATCTAATACAGAGTGTTAAGATGAATCGGAAACAACTGGAAAATTCGATATAAAAGCTGGAATGGATGGAGCCTCATCTCAAAGTGTATACAATCAAAGTTTTGATGACACAGATCTTTCAACAGGAGTTGAAAACAAAAAAATCCTTGTTCCAAACTGCAATTGTTCCGTTGAAACTGAAAATAGGGGCCATCACTGTATGGTCAAACCCAATGCTTTCAAGCCACCACTTTTGCAGGCCTCTTCACCTGCAATACCAAAAAGAAACAAAATAGTCAACAAGAGCTGAAGAATTAGATGTTAGGAAGCAAATAGAAAGTCTTCAAGATTTTGAACTTGAAATCCCCTTCTCTAACCAGAAAGCAAAAATAAAAATAAAAATTTAGATGACCATGTTGGACGGCAAGGCAGTGAATGCTATAACAGATACAAACGGTATCAATTCATATAAGGTGAGTCTAAGTTTATAATCTTATCGTCGACAACTGCATTTACAGTATAATAATTCTGCATTATTTTTTATTGATTAACAAGAACTACCAGTTTTTATATTTCGCCAGGTTTCTATTGTAAAATTTTGTTTTTTTATTTTACAGATGTAAGTATATGTTACATAACATCAACCTAACTATGAGCATCCTTCCGACCAATTGCGGAAAACATCATAAATAAGCAGTAATAACATGTGCAAGTAACATCAATTGTATGTTATTTTATTTATATATTAATTGATTATTCATTAAAAAACCAACAAAAAAAAATATAGCTGTTTTTCTAATTGATTTAAATCCTGTCAGACCAAATTTATTATTTATTTTACATTTATAAGTCTATAATAACTTTAAGAATAAAATTTATTGTTATTATTCGAAGTTATTTCATAAATAACTTATTCCTTTTTAAAAATAAAGGGGTATTCCATGCCCCCAAACTCTCTGGTAACGATTGTTCAAAAAGGCCTCGCAAAAATGTTTTGCTGCAGGCCTCACATTTTCTTAGCTTGACTTTAATTGTAAACTAGTTTTATATTTATATAAGGAAATCCAGTAAACTAGCTTTACATTTATATAAGGAAATCCAGTAAACTAGCTTTACATTTATATAAGGAAATCCAGTAAAAAGTTATAAAAGATAGAATTGCTGTGTCTGGTAATAGTTCTAAATTTCAACACAAGGACAAACTTCTCTTAGAAACTGTCCCATGTGACAGAGATAAAGCATCTGATCAGGCTTTAGTTATTCAAAATTTAGTAGAATATTTTTAAGTTTCAGACCAAGTATTCCCAGTATGTGTTGATACTTTAGCAACAAAACACTAATAGGAAAAAGAGGGTGCAGTTATAGTATTGGCAAGAGTATTTCATAAACTTTCATAGTGGCTGTTATTTCGGCATCATAGACATGAAGTACATGTTAAAAATATTTACAAATCAATAAATGGAGATAACACCAAGGGTCCGTAAAAGGCACCTTCCCCAAACTTTAAGAAGTAATGGAATCTTTTGACTCGTTTTTATATACTTGTGATGGCTTCTAGTTTTAAAAAGTTGGATGAGAATACTCTTAAAATTATTTCTGGAATTTATCATATGTCCTTGACGGCGAAAACATATATTAAATTTATTCTTGAAATTGAGATCCACCCACTTTCCCCAAAGAAGATTGCAAGAATCTTGTGAAGTACTTAGCTTTCTAGCTTATTATTCAGTCAGACAAGCTAAAAAACTTCAGGATTTATCAACTTGGTGCCTGTCATAAAACTAGACTAATGACAGATGCATTATATTGTATGACTTTGAAATTGATAATGCCAGTTATAAGCTACTTAAATCAAGGCCAACAATTTCAAGTCTCTAAAGTTTGTGTAATGATAGTTATATTTTATGCTCCGGAGTTTTTAAAAAACTATATATGGAGAAATGTTTTTACAAATTGATGATTAAGCTCCCCTTTTCTAAACTCGTGTCGTTGACCCTGAGTCATGGCGCTTGCTGATTTTGACCTTTTAACTAAAATAAAGTCTGATATTTTTTTTTTTAATTTTATTTTGGTGCCCCAAGAAATCCTTACGGTCTTATCACAGAGCACCGCGAATGAGCATTTAATTGGAATTTCACGCCTCCTTCCTAACCGATGTTGCAAAACTTGCCCAGAGGTGGGGTTTGAACCACCTCTGGGCAACTGAGGCAAGTGCGCAACCACAGCGCCGCGGCTGCTCATATTTAGAAGGCCTAGTTGGAGCACAAAGTTCTTTAGATTGGTAAAATTAATAAAGAGAAACCAATTCAAGTTGGTGAACTAAGATAAGTACTGTTAAGTAGATAACTATATAGTCGATAACTATATTGTAAATAATTATATAGTAGATAACTATATAGTTAATAAATATATAGTAGTTAACTATATAGTAGATAGCTATATAGTAGATAACTACATATTATATAACTATATAGTAGATAACTATATAGTAGATAAATATATAGTAGTTAACTATATAGCAGATAGCTATATAGTAGATAACTATATAGTAGATACCTATAAAGTAGATAAATATTGAGTAATAAGTAAAAAGATTAGGATTGAGTAGATACGTTGTGAACTTGTTACCTTGTTAAACTTGTTGAAAGATGGTTTCCTTTTGTCGTTTTGGATTTAGTAAAGAGAAACAAAGATTTGGTTGGAAGTATGCCACAATATAGAAGGTTTAGACTCGATACGCTCGTACAAGAAATTTATGTTTTTTATTAAACACCTCAGTATCATAAATGAATGTGCTGAACGAATTATTAGACTTATATAAAAGGTTGTTGAGTTTTTACACTCTGAGAATTAGAGTCAAAACATTTTGCTAGTTGTTTAAGAAAATTTAAAATAGATTTCAAACAATTTTTATTAGAAAAAACTTGTTAACTTGAAATAGATATCCTTATTTGAAATGCAAACATGCATCATTTGTTAAACTCTCTTGTTAACTATCTCAGATAGAAGTTAATATTACTAATAATATAAAACAGTGCTTATACAAACTAACATAAGCTTTTTAATTTGTTCAAACACCTGTTAGCATATAACTGCAAAAAATGATGTTCCTCAAATTTATTAAAAAATACATCTACCAGTCCCAATAAAGCTAAAATATTCAATATAAGCTAGTATATAAATATGAACAGGTATATACACAGTGTGTTTGTATTTTTCAAAAAAATTTATCAAAGTGAAAAAAATTGTCACCCTAACAAACAAGTTTATCGATACTTTTTATTTTTTTAATAAAACTACTTTTCCAAAATAACAATAACAAATCAATTTGAAGACATACATTTTGGTAAAAAGTTGAAAAAGTCATCTAAGTGGAATTAGGATAGTATATTAAAAAAACGTGATTAAGCAAAATCAGAATACAAAAATTATACAAGTTTATTATTTATTTATACAAAATTAAAAAAACCGCTGCTGTTAGTTATCATAACAAATTGCTTAAAAAGTGTCAAATAGATTCCAGAAAAACATAGCAATTATTAAATGAAACTATTGGTAAACCCCAAAAAAACAAACCATGCATTTCAATATATAATTAAGAATCTAAACTTGTCTTTCAAACTTCTCATGTAAATAAATTTTTTGACAAACTTTTAGGTCGTAGCAAAATAAATTAAATAACAAAAAACTAAACATGGTAGGATTTAAAAATGCTTTTAAATACCTAAAAAATTAACTGTTACAATGAGCTCCTTTTATTTAACATTCAAAAGTTTTTCCTAAAAAAGTGAAAACAATATTATTATTAAAACTTAACATGCATATTATAAGGGGTATAATAGGGGGTAACAAATAAGTGTATCGCAAGGGTAAAGGGGGTAACAAATAAGTGAATCGCAAACTATTTAGATAAATCTAAATGGCTTGATAAAAGATAACTTTTAATCTACGTAAGCGATCTTTTTACGTCATCAAAAAGATTTTTGACTAATGTTGCTGACGATTGCAGCTCTTTTATCTCCGGAATTATTCTTAACAAACTGTGCGTAGAATTGAGTTATGAATAGAAAAGGTTTATGGCAAACAAGCAAAGACAAATTAACTCAAGTAAACAATTCGAATAGTTTATGGCAAACAAACTATGGCAAATTAACACAAGTAAAACGAAGTTTTCTTGAGTTAATTTGATTAAAAAAAAACAAGTTAAATCTTTTTTTCCAAAAAAAAATTATGGAAAGCCTTCATGCAAAAAATAATCTATATAAAATTACTTATCGTACAACTTGTATTTAGAATAAGTTTTTATTAGAAAATCTAAATATTATTGATTTTGAAAACCGAATTGAAATCGCCTTAAAATAACATGTAAATGGAGTATTTTTAAGTATAAAAATTTAGTTGCTGATTTTATTTTAACTTCATCATTTTATATAAATTACTACATTTTAAGCAGGAAGGTTTGACTGGCAATATAAATGATGTTGTACACCATGCAGATATCTCGAGCGAAAAAGCTGTAATAATTATTATTTTATTATAATTATTATTAATTATATTAATAATTATATATTGATTGCAACTTTTTTCTATATAAAAGTTATCCAACATTTGGCAACATTTATATTGAACATTCATAAAGTTGTGTGTTAATGCGTATTTATAAAGTTAGTTGTAATAGATAATAATTATAAGTATAAATAAATTAGTAAATAAAGAAAATTAATTATTATGTATATGTTAATTGTATGATGTCTAGATTGGCGAATTGGACAATGATACTAACTGTGGTGAAAACAATGATGAATATAAAAATGTGAATTTTTATTTATCTGACAATTACCTAGTTACGCAGTTACAGCTGGCGGTGCAATCGCGCTTATATTTGGTCTCGATGTTTTTTTTGGATCAAATATGTTGTATTGATGATTCTTTTTAATTTGATAAAGCTTATAGCTA
Organism: Hydra vulgaris; assembly: GCF_038396675.1. NCBI lineage: Eukaryota > Metazoa > Cnidaria > Hydrozoa > Anthoathecata > Hydridae > Hydra > Hydra vulgaris. The sequence goes on along the minus strand of NC_088924.1, from coordinate 37,166,316 downwards.
TTAATTATTAAATTAATATAAACTACTTTTATCAAGACCAACACTAAAACCAAGACATTATGACTCAATACCAAGACTAAGACCAAGACTCCAAGCTTCAAGACCAAGACAGTTAAATAGAGTCTCAAGACGTCTCGGGACCAAGATTCAAGTCTTGAGACCAACATCTCTGATAATTTTATATTATGATGCATTATAAAATGCATACATTTATCATATACTAGCTATTGCAAGTATGTCTAGTTGTTTATGTCTGTATTACAGACATAAACAACTAGACTATGACATAAAATAGCTAGAATATGATAAATGTATGCATTTTATAATTCATCATAATATAATAATATCAGAGATGTTGGTCTCGAGACTTTAATCTTGGTCTTGAGACGTCTCGAGACTTATATTTAACTGTCTTGATCTTGACCTTGAAGCTTGGAGTCTTGGTCTTAGTCTTGGTACTGATATTGAATCATAATTTCTTGGTCTTAGTGTTGGTCTTGGCCTTTACTGTCTTTACGTTTCTAAATATTATCATATTTTAATACAATATAGTTTCCCGTACGGAAAATTTTAATGGAAAATCCATGAAAAGACTAAACATATGTTTAGTTTGAATCGTATCAAATGTGATGCATTATAAAAAACATATAATTTATAACCTTATTAAATACAGAATAATAGAAGAATGCAAAAAATATTGTTTACTCAAATTAGAAATGATTTACCTCTTTAAGTTACAATGGGATCTTTAAACGCGCATTTGTAAAACCCATGGTGCAGCATGAGCTATGAAAAAAAACCCATGGGAATTCTATAGGATCTCAATTTCTATGGCAATTCGCACATAGAAATTCCATGGAATTTCTATTTTCATAGGTAATCCATGGTTTCCTTATAGAATGGAATTTTCATAGAATTCTACGAAATACCCATCAAATTCCATGGAATAATTCCATAAGGGCAGCGTTTGATATTTTTTGATCTCCAAGTATATGAGTAAGTATATATATATATATATATATATATATATATATATATATATATATATATATATATATATATATATATATATATATATATATATAAATATATATATATATATATATATATATATATATATATATATATATATATATATATATATATATATATATGTATATATATACATACATATATATATATATATATATATATAAAACGGTCATCTGCAGGGGTTGCAATACATACATAAATCGAAGGTTTGGGTGTAGGCAGGTATAATCTAGATATAATAGACGTTTATTATACATGCATATTTTTTGGTTATTTCTCCAAGACTGATGGGGTACCACAAATGATCAGGCTACTCCTTTTTCTTTTCGACTATTCCTTGTTTCCACTTGACTACTACCCCAAAACATAAACCTTAACAAACAGAGCAGTTGTGTTAAAAAACTAGTTCAACACGATACTATTAACAACTTGGTAAGGAATGAGCTATTAAAAAATAGTCAATAAATTACTTGATCAACTTGAAAATTAAATTTTTAATAAATTCAAGTTTTGTTAATCGATGAAAAGTATTGTAAAATAATATAACTCACTAAAACATTTAAAGAAAAAAAAAACTTCTTTGTACTTGAAAAAAGAAATCAACTTCTTGCAACCAGGAAAAATCTTCATGTGATCAGTAGACAAAATTCTACAGTCAACATATTGACAATAAGTCTTTCTGTGACGTCTTGATATTTATGAAGTTTTTGTGACAACCTAACCAATAAGTTAAAATTATTGATAATATAAAAACTTAAAGTAATTATGCATATTTAACTATCTATTTTACAAATTTAAAAATATTACCTGTTAGGTAAAAAAATCACTTTGAAGTCACCATTTTCATTGAAGTTTTTCAAACTTTGTATTACCTTCAAAGATTGCTAGAAATTATTTAGTACAATAAGTAAAACTATCAAAAAAAAATTGTTTTGCAATTTTTCAAAAATTTAAGATTTCAAGTAAAGTAATAAGTTTTAAAAATTACATTATTTCTACAACGGAATATCTCTATATGTTTTTTAGTTATCTTCCAGCAGAAACATTTTCAAAACATATTTTTATATAAGTATTATAGTAAAACTTGCGCTGAAATAAAAAAGCAATATATACATATGCATGCATACATATTAGGATGTCCCAGAAAAAAAAAATTTAATTCGACAATGTGCACTATGCCAATCTTCTTTATTTGGTCCCAGTAGTCCACCATAAAAATATCTGTCCTCAAAGTCATTGTTTCGCTAAAGAAGGTGTTTTAGAAAAAAGTTTCATATACATTTCAACGAGTTTTTTTTTTTGCATTTTATGATTAAAAATTTGAAAATATATCTAGAAATACAAGAAATAAATTTTTTAATATCAGTTATTAGAATAATGAAAAACAGTAGCATAACAGTAGTATATATTATATATTGCTACTTCATTCTAATTTGAGTTTACTTATTTTATAACAAACTTATAACAAACATACATAATAACAACTTTTACCTATATGTAGTATATATATATAAAAACATTACATATTTTGTAATCAATTCTGTTGTATTTTATAATATAAAAATAATATTAAATATGACTAGTGCAGGACATGTAGGAGAAGCTTGTGGAAGAATAATTATTTATGCTAAGCCTGCTTAGGAAGATGGTATAGGAAGGGCAGCAGGAGGAGATTTTTTAGCAACAAAAAAAGAAAGCCAGTCGCTGGAAAAAAGTAGCAGAAGAAGAAGCCTTGAGAAATTTTGAGCAGAAATTTTTCAGTGGGTGTAGTTGAACAAATTATGATTCAGACTTTGAGACTCTTATTGCACAGAAAAAAAAGTTGTATGATAAACAAAGATTCAACTCAGTATGAATGATGTTTTAGATAAGTGGATTTCATTTATGACAAGGTAAATAAATTTCTGTATAAAAAAGTAAATTGTATCACAAATATATATAAAATTGAAAGTTAAAACAATAAAATTATTGCATAATTTAAAAAATAACAATGCTTTGTTTATTCTAGGTGTCAAGTTAGCGTGAGACCTGAAACAGCAATGTTGTCTTCCTTATTCCAAGCTGGGGGAGTAGATATTGACATGTTGAACATTTCTAAGTATCAGATGGTAAAAACCATGAAATCACAGAGAATGAAGCACTTATAGCATTATAGCAGAACCAGGATAGGGGTTTGAAACTTGTTCTTCACTTTGACACAAAGTTGGTTGAACAGTACAGGACGGAGGTCAAGGCTTTCCAAAAAAGTAGAAATGTTAGAAATTAGTGTTTCCTCTCCAGAGTCCGATTCATTTGAATTTCTTCTGCGCACACTTAAAATACCCTCGTCTAAGGATGGAAATAATGGAACGACATTTTCATCATGTTATGATAAAACTACAGGGAGAAACAAAGGGACCCAGTCAATCTTTATTCAAAAAACATGGCATAAGATTGAAAAAACTGTGAATACACTGGCCAATTTTGAGAAACTTGATTGAAACAGACCTGAGTTTGCTCTTGGAACCCTCTTTAACAATCTTGCAAATGAAACAAGAAAGTTCTGCACAACAGCTCTTAGACAAATATTTTTGACAGAGGTGATTACAAGTGTTTATGTGAACTGGTAGCTTTTTATCTCGGAGCAGATTTGTTGAACTTCAAGTTTCTACAACCTGGTGCACATTACGAAGCAAAATTTATGGGTGATTCATTGTATCTGTTGCAACTTAGTATCAATGAAATTAAGATGATACAGGTTGCTTATAATGAGCAGGATAATTATATTGTGAGCTTTAACTGTTCAATTTTTCTGAAGAGCCTTATGGCAGCTCCAATGATCTTCATTGCAGATCATTATCTCCAATGATTTCATTGCAGATCATTATAAATCCACTTAACTCAAGACATACGAAAAGATTGGCAAAGCTCTTAATTTTAGCATTCTCAGACGCACGTGGTATTTTACATCACAGTGTGTTATCTTTGTTTTAGCTCACCAGCGCTTACGTTAGAAAGAGAAGACGGATAATCTTGTGGAATTGTTAAGATATGATGTTCCAGATATAAAAAGCTTTGACAAAGAACAACCAGAACTTTTTACACAGGTCTGTCAATTAGCAGTTGTTAATGACAGAGCTGAATTTTTACACAGGTGTGTACGTCAATTAGCAGTTGTTAATGACAGAGCTGAAAGAAACATCAAATTGGTGCAGGATTTCATTGGAAGGACAAACTCCGAAAGCAGGCTCCAAGACATAATGATGGTGGTTTTAGACAACCAGCGGAAGGTGTCTTAACGTGCCATTAAGCAAAACTTGATAAAAAAATCACTTCGTGGCTAACTTTTTGTCTTTAAAATATAGTTTTTGCAACAAAAGTTTCAAAATTCTTGCACCACCTAATCGTTTTTTGGTATTCCGTAGTATGTCATTTTAAAAAACATTTTAAAACAATGCAATTATAATAAAGAATGAAATAATTATAAAATTTTTTCAAAGTTGCAGTCAGAAACAAATATATATTAAATTTATGTTAAAAATATCTTATTATTTATTGGTAAATATCTTTTATTGTTGCGATAGAAAAGAAAAATAGCCATGACCTTAAAAATAAAAAAGATGCAAACAACAAAACAAGCGAATCGATTATATCAATATATATCAATTATATATCGATTATATCAGTTTTTGCAAACAACAGAAAGATCTTTCTCAGTCGGTTGAAGAAGTCTTAAGACATCTTCAACAGACATCTTTGGGAACCTATATAAATAATAAATTTTCCAGCGAATCGCGTGAAGTGAGAAAAAAATTTAATAAACAAGATGAAAGAACACAGAAAGAATGGTAAGTATTCTGTTATTATTTACGATAAACTTTTTGTGAAAGATTTTAGGAGAAAGCAAACTAACGCTTAATCGCAATTTCTACTTTTAACTTTTAAAATAAACACATTTTATTATACTTGATAAAATAATTACATTATTATTCATTATTATAATTTTTTTTGAATTTGATAGATTCCTTACAATGAATCAAAATACCATTTTCCAAAACACTGAATTTAAATCAATTATAAATAAAAAAAAATATTACTAAAAAAGATTCTGATCCTGATATAAACTATTATAAAGAACAAATTAGAATTTCAATCCAATACACTATGATATAGAATCTAAAAACCTTATTGAAGGTTTAATAGTAATTCGTTCTCACTTTTGCAATTAAACATAAGAAGCTTACAAAAAATTTTTGAAAAGTTTGAGAAGACAGGTGGGGGATTATTTATTTTTATAAATAACTTATTGTCTTATGAATGTAAAAAAGTATTATGCTTAACCACAAGCAATTATGAGTCTCGTATTGAAATCGCAAACAAAGCCTTAAAAAATATTATTGTCTATGTCTGGACACCTTCTGAAAAAATAAAACCATTTGAAGATTGCATAGAAAAGATATTTAAAGCCAAATCAAGATCAAATAAAAGCGTGTACCTCGTGGGCGATTTTAACCTCAACTTTCTTTAGTATGACGTAAATAAAAAAGTAAAAAACTTTTTCAACTATATTTTCCAGAATAATTATATTCGACTAATTCATAAACCCACTCGAATTACCAAAGAACATGCTACTGCAATTGATCAAATAATCGTTAATGAATTCATAAATACCAATATTAAAATATTTAAATCTGACATTTTTGACCACTTTCCAGTGTTTATACTGTCACAAAAGTGCGATAATATTAGGAGCCATTGTCTGAGAAATCTGGGCAAAATAAGCAAATTTCGGAAGTAATGTCTTCAAATTGTACTCGGATATTTTGTAAAAGACAATGAAAGTGGCCACTGGTAAATTTTTTTCAAAAAATCCTATTTATTTTGGAGATATTGAGTCCCAAAATTTGGCCCATTTTAAGAAAATTTTGCAACATGAATATGACAGACACTTTTTTTTTAATTTTTTTGCTAATCTGGGTAGATTTCTAAGTAAGAATTCAACTTGGTTATATTTTTGGTTGTCTAGAAATTATGGTCCGAAACCACAAAGTTTAAAATTTTACCCTAACTTTGAACTTTTATATATCTTAAGGCCAATACTTGCACGTAGATTTCTCAGGTGTTTTTGAAAGACACTAAGGCATACCTTGATTTTATGTAACATAAATCATGTGTTTTCAAGGACCTGGGAAGGAGTAACCTGCCAAATATCACTTTTTGCGTTCAATGCGCTTTGATATATTACCCATAACAACCATGGCCTTGGATCTGCCATGAACAGTATAAGTTATTTCCTTAAACATGCATCTTCCAATACCTGAAAAAAAATCTATGTGCTCAGGTGATAAAAGCCTACAGAAGTCCTAGAAGTAGCCTTATTTTGCAATTTTTTAAAATAAAAAATACCCTAGCAACGGTTAGATATGCTTAATAACAGCTACTGTACAACCTTAATAATTACTGCTGAAATAAAAATTTTAGTATAATACTTTCTTATAAAGAAACTGTACGAGAGCACTTAAAAAAAAATTCATATAGCACTTAAAATAAATACAAATAAAAATTATATATAAAAAATACAATTTTTTTATCTAATATAGTATAATACATTATACCAGGTAGAACATTGTATATATATATATATATATATATATATATATATATATATATATATATATATATATATATATATATATATATATATATATATATATATATATGTATATATATATATATTTATATATATGTATATATACATATATACATATACAAGATAATACTCCTGGGACAAAATGACTGCCGACTTGGTGTGGTATTTGTCTTAATGACTACTTGGTACATACCATGCTTTACTTGAGTTACATAACATAAATTTCTTTCAGCAGTTTTCTGTAGAAGAATTGAAATTTGTTAGTAAAAACTGCATTTGTTTAATTTTAGTCAATATATAGTTATCAGTAAACAAAATATGTCAGAGAGCAAGAATAAAATCAGCCCTTATGAAAAATGCATATATTTTAATAAAGAGAAGACTTCTTGTAGTCCTTTTAAGCGATGGAACAAAAATGGAATCTTTCAAGTTAATGAACTGACTGCTGACATAACTAATCATTTACAAACTTTAAAGGTATGAGTAATATAATAATGTTATTTGCTTTTTTATTAAAAGAAACGGGGTTTCCTACTCCATAGGTGAAAAATCTAACATTAATGTTTTATTGATACCACCGACAATCTAGTGGAATGAAAAAACCCTGATTGAAAGCCGATTACAAGCTTATCTTTCATGCTGTGACTCATTATGTGCGTACCATCGTTTTTTTTTTGGTATTGGCTGGAAGCAGCCAAACAGTTGTCAATACCCAAGACATGAATTTCAAATCGGTAATAAAGCACCAAAAATTAGAACACCAAAAATTAGAACACCTTTGAACACCCTTGCTGTTTATAATGAAAAGAATTCACCACTTACTGTTGGAACCGTATTTTACTTCAGTTTCCTAAAAAGTATTTCTACAGATAACAATATTGATATGTTAGAACCAGCTCCAACACCAATAAAGTCTTGCTTTCCTGCTGATGACATATATATGTTCCAGATTTAACAATTATTTCAGATGAAACTATCAAAGAATCAAAAAAATTAGCTAGCTCTTTGCGCGAAGCATCTGGAGCAAGCCCACTGTCCTTTCAGAAAAGCAAATGCGAATAGAAGACATAACCCCAGGAACCAAACAGATAGTTAGGAAGAAATTTGAAAAATTTAAAATGCAGCTGGAGAAGATATTTGCTGAAGCAATTGGTCAATAAGAGGCACTAATTTCTCAAGTGTGACACAATGAGAATGAAAATGGTTCAACACAACTGGTTCCAAAAGACCTTGTTGTACCAGTCAAGATGTTTCAAGAAGGCAATTTTTTAAGACAAATCCTTTTGCTTTCAGTTATTATCAATAACAAATACACTAAAGAAACATTAATGAAAATCTTTGATTGCAAAAAATATCAATTTGAAAGAGCACGCAAATTGCAAAAAGAAAGCATAGGACTTTCCATACCAAAATAGGTAAACATATGCCGAATGCCACAGGAAAAAATAGAACATTTTTTAGAATTTATATTTTGTCGGAGATTGCTGAAAGATGTAGCTTATGATGTAAATAAAATAAATTTTTGACAATGGAGAGGAATAAAAAGTGGTTAATGCCATTTTAGGGATGAAATTTAGCCAGACAATTCTTAGTTCTTAGTAGCAAAAGAAGGCAATTTCTATATGATTTAAATGTGGCTACAAAAGATGTTAAAACCTATATGAAGCATCAAATCCGTGATGCATAGCAAAAAATGGCCAAAATACTGGCTTTTGAACAACTTGATGAGGAAACTGGTTTTTGGCTGAAAGATTTTAGTCAGAAAATTTTGCCAGCTAAATTCCGTCAAAGCCAAAAGGGTTATTTTGGAAAAAAAGGAATGACTCTACTTTGAAGTCTTCTTCTTCCATAAAAATGATCGAATGAAAAAAAAAGTCTATTTTACTGCTGTCTATAGATGTCAGCAAAGCCTTGTTGATGTACTCTGTCTAACTGATGTTGTTTTGGCCAAAGTTAGAAGTGATTTTCCTTGTTTAAAAAACCTTTATGCAAATTCATATAATGCATTGTCTTATCATGGCAACTTCTACATAGAAACCCCTTACAAAGTTTGCAAAGCATACCAATAACGTTGCAGTAATCCTTAGCATTACCTCCAATGTGAGCCATAAGTTATAACAGAAAAAGAAAACATTCAAGATTAGCTCCTTTTTCTAAGCGTTAACTTTTAGTCAAGACTACCTTATTTGTAACTATATTCTAGGTAAAGTTGCAAATAAGGCAAATTTAGAGGTAAGATTATCAGGAAGTTCTTTAATTTAGAAACAACACAAAATTGAAAATAGGAGCAATGGGGTACACCATAAACTATTTGAAATTTAGAAAAATCCTAAAAAACTAAAGTCCTTTTTGCTTAAACTGTTTTTTTGTGTATTTATTTATATTTTATTTTTGTACTATTTTTATACTGTATTTTGTATTAATATTATACTGTATTTTGTTTTGTATTGTATTATATTTATACTGTATTTTTGTATATGTATACTGTATTATATATATATATATATATATATATATATATATATATCAAGATTGAAAAGTATATATATATCAAGATTGAAAAAATCATGTTTTTAATGCTTACTAGTGGGTTTGAAATCACAAATTCTTTTTAACAAAAATCATTTTATAAACTTCTTATACCGATTGTAATGATTCAACACTCTAAATAAGTGCAACTATATTGCATAGCACCCAATAGCGTAGCTAAAAACCAAGAGTTATTTTTTAAATTTTCTAAAAAGTCGTTACTGTAAAAAAGAATATGCATATCAACATTTAAAAAAGTTGTAGTATATTTATGTAGCTAATAAATGCAAACTCTTTTTCAGATAATTTTTTCTACTTTAAATAGTGAGCGACTTTTTATTTGTATCTAAAAAAATGAAACCAACTACATTCATTCATAAATAGTAAAATAATATACAATTTTATTAAGTTGCAAATATGAAGCCATAACGTTTTAAAGCAAATCACAGTAGTTGAGCTGTTTTAGTAAAACATTAACTTACTAGTCACTGAGTAGTACGCAGGTGGTTTAAGGTCAATTCAAATTCTTATAGTAGTTTGACTGATCCTCAACTTATTTCATTTAAAACACATCTTTTTTTTAAAATCGTTGGTTTAACTGAATAATACCTAGCAAAAGTTGTCAAAAAATTTAAAATTTTTTTATTGACGACAATATGATGCAAAACCTATCCACTTCGCAAAACTCCTGTTAATTGATCAAAGTTGCATTCTGGGATGTCCTAAAGTTATTAACATTATACATTAACAAAAGTTATTAACTATATACATTAACAAAAGTTATTAATATTATACATTATAAGACAAGAAAGTCTCATTACAAAGAATTAAATTGAAAAAAATAATATCATAATATATCAAAGGGCAATACGTACAATATTTTTAAAATTGCAATTTGACTTATTGGGTGGATTTATTTGACTTATGGGTGGACTCATTGGGTGGGTTCCTGTTTAAAAATTATATGAAATAAAAAATTCTTGTAATAACAAAAAACATAACAATTTTTTTTAAAGTTATTAGCAGATCTTATAAAAAAAAAAAAAAAAAAATAGTATCTTAATATATTAATTATGAAGAGTACGTGCATTCTTTTTTGCATTTGACTTATTGCGTGGGTTTATGTCTGTTTAAAAATTTTTTGAAATAAATAATTCTTGTAATAACAAAAAACAGAACAATGTTTTTTTCCAAATAAAGCGCATGTTCTTCTTGTTGATTGTGCCAAAACTGAAAATGACATTATTTTAAGATTTTATTGATGAGAATCATGGCCAGTCATCTCAAGATATTTTTATCAATAAATTTCATAAAAGTTGTTTCCATTTCACAAACTAGTGACATAAAAGCTGATGGGTTTTCATCTGAACTAAGAAAGAGCACATCTGCACACCTATGACATAAATTAACCTTTTGAATAAGCCATCGAGCAATGTGTAAAAGGGCTTAATTCTTTGGTTACATAAAATTTTTTTCCAGTAAATTTCTGTTTATTTTCTTTTTCATAAATTCCATAATTAGTGGTTTTTTGATTATAAACCTTCATTAAATCATTTAGAAAAATTCGCAAAATTTGAATCCTTTATACAGAAACTATTGGATTTGCTTTTTACTACAGATAAAAGTAATGAAGCATTTCGATAAGCAGCTCGAAATCGTCTAACATTTGGACGGTCATTCCAACCATCTTTGCTTCGAATAATTGAAAAAAATTCTCAATGCAGTCCTGATTAAAACGAGAAGTACAAACAAACTAAAAACCTTCAGAAAGTAGCTCTCACCTTAAGGTTGGAAAACTATTAATTGTGACACTTCAACCCCAGTGAGACATGATATACTTGCTTGACTTCTAACATTACAAAATTTCAATTTCTCAATCCAATGCTTTAACTCTTCCAGTGAGAAATACTGGCTCCTTTTAAAGTTAGAGCACAACGAGCTGGTTTATCTGCATATAATTTATAAGAATTCAATATATCGAATAAAGTATCTATGTGTTCGACGAATCTTGCTGTTGGTAATACACTTAAAAGAACTAAATTTGTATTAGAGCACCAATATAATGCAGAAGCAACCTGATAACAAAAAACTTGAGTGGCAAGTTTGACCTTCACAGAGAACCAGTGTCTAAGTGTCTATCTGTTAGTTTTGGCGCTCGACGCACAGAGTTTAATTTTTGTTAAATTGTACAGAGACTGGATGTGTTGCTAAGAAACAGTTTCACCATTAATGTCCATGTTATGTCTTCGTAAATTGTTTCTGGTACTTTTTACTAAATGCGGAGGATCAAAAATAACATGAATATTTATATCATTGGAAGGATTAAAAAAGTATGGTAAATTTTTGGAATACCCAAGCAAACGTAAGGCAGCTTATTAGTAGATCCTTGATCACAAACTGCACATCTAATATGTAAACCAGTTTCTCGAACCTTAGAAATGGTTTCACGTAGTAAAGAAGCCAAGTCAGCTGTTGATACTGTTATGAATTATTATAAAAATAAGCTATTGGTTGTTTCCATTTATTTGCCAGGACTCTAACTCTAACTACAAGAGCCTGATTTAAAAGTTTTCCATTTTTCATACCATAAACCCTGTCTATATTTCTATCATACTCTGTTAATATATATATATATATATATATATATATATATATATATATATATATATATATATATATATATATATATATATACATATATATATATATATATATATAAATATATATTCATATATATTTACTATTTGCGACACTATTCGGATTTTACTATTTTATTTTGAAATGATCTTACAGCTTCAGGTGTGGTTTGATTGTAGGGTATTAGAAATAATTTGTTAGTTTTGCTCATCACTCGTACCATCCTGTTTTTTAGTAGTTATACTATCAGATGTGCTGGGAACCTAATGTATAACAACTTTATGTTAATAGTATTATATGTGTTACATACAGTTGTCAATGAAAACTAATTCAAAAACAGCTTAGAAAAATAGAGGAAAGATGAGTGCAATGACCCGGAAATGTTAAAGCTACCATTCCATTTTCACAACAATAGTTGATAGTATCTAATCTACAGGGTTGGGGTCAAATACGTATTTGTATTTGAATTTGTATTTGGTAAAAATGGGGTAGTTTGGTGTATTTGTATTTATATTGTAGGTTTTTTGATTAAAATTATTTGATTAAAAAATTGATTATTTGATTAAAAATTTTTTTAAATATTTGTATTTGATTGAAATGTTATTGCAATTCAATAAACTAGGTTAAGCAGGTTTATTTTTGGAAATATCATTAGGTTCATTGTTGTTTTATTTTTATTTTTGAACACTAAAATAAAATAAAAACTTGTTTTTTAGGGACATTATTTAGAAGACTTGTTTTCATTCTTTTATTTAGTAGATAACTTTATTAGTCTTGTCTTAAAAAAATCTTTATATATTTTTTTAACCATAAGTACAAATTTGTCTTTGTATTTGAATTTGGATTTGTATTTATATAATGTATTATAAATTTTGTATTTGTATTTGTAACTTTAAATAAACTTTGTATTTGTAACTTTAAATAAACTTTGTATTTTTATTTATATAATGTCAATTAAATATATTTGTATTTGAATTTGGAAATCTAGATTCAACTTGAATTTGTATTTGTATTTGATCAAACGTATTTGACCCCAACCTTGCTAATGTATAATCACAATCTAATGGTATCTTATGTACAAACGATGGTTTATAATGTACAATTTTATGATTTGTTACTTTAACCAATCCAATTCCAAGTATCTTAACTATATTTGATGTTGGTTTAGTAGAGTATATACAAAAATGCAAATAAAAATCTAAATTTTTTTTTTATTGTCATTTTATGTATTTTTAACAATTATTTATTGTCAAGTCGCATACCTAGCAATATAACAAAAACTTTCAAGTTGCATACCTAGAAATATTGATTTAGTTTTCAGTGGTATTAATTTTTTTTTCTCTATCTTTAGTGTGACTTAACAAAATTCAGACAATCCTCACTTTTATTTATTCATACCTTCGACTTTCTTTTACATTTCGAATTTTTAATCAATTATCTTAAATGTAACGTCTAAAAATCTCCGTATATAAAACCGTTTCAAATTATACAATATTGAAAACAAACATAGAAAACACTCTAAGTTAATGCGTCAAAATTGTTCATAGTTCCAATTCGCAAATTTCAAATAAATTTTTTTTTAATTTACTGTACCAACTGTACCTAGCTTGAACAGAAACTTTGATAAGGCTGAAGACACGTGACAACGCATTGATGTACACCAAAGCGTTGGTAATGAGAAGTTTTTTGTAAAACGTGCACTGGCAAGTTTTACAAAAAACTGTTTTCACATTGTTTTTATGAAACCTTGATCTGGGAAATATAAAGACAGGTGGAAAAAAAATTTCTATCACATTTCCTATACCGCTCATAATAATTAGCTGCCCTTGTTCGGAAGACACATTGTCCAAATTGTTTTTTTTCATGTGGTAGTAACATTTGTTGATACGGTGGTTTCATCAATAATAAATATTCTATCAGGAGTGAAACTATGTTTTTTTAAAAATCTTTTCATAGTAGCCAAAAATTTATTTACAATGGCTGATTAAAATTTGTTGAACAAGACAAACTTGTATTTTCAGGTTTATGAAATGAAAATTTACTATGCCGCTTCATGAAACCCTTCAACCACTCTATACGAGCTCGCTCATTTTCTCTCTACTTATCTGGACATTTTTTAAATTTGATTGCATAATGAAATGCTAATTTTCTTGCTTGTTTGTATGTCAAGCCATAATTTATTTTAGACCTTTTTATAAGGTAGTCTTTCATCATACTCTCCTCATCGTTATTAAATACTTTTGAAAAAGCATACTTAATTGTGCTCCATAGATTGATTTTGGATAATAAATCTTTTTTATACCTCTTCATTCGGTAACATAAAGTGTTACGTTTTATATTTATATTTGCAGCTTGGTTCTGTCATTTATAATACTCTACAATTTGGATTACAGCATTAATAACATCTTCATAAAACTTGTTACTTGCTAGAAACGCGATCAGAAAAATCTCACAACTTTATATCAAAATGTTTACGTTTTCTCTCTAAAAACGAACCAATAAAATAGATTGTCTAATTTAAGTCATATTTCAAGAAAGAAAAGTGACAGCTATTTAATTTTATTAAGTTTGAATTCAAGAACGTCCCCTTCTCCCCTACTTTGTTCTAGTCCCGATATTACTTTGTTCTATTCCTTTAGCTACGTACATAACTAAATTTTCGACCTTGCAGCAAATAAAGCCCTCAAAAAAAAAATCTTTGACCTGCCGCAAAAAAAGCCCTCAGGTGACGTTTTTACTTACAACAAGTTGCATTAACCATTAGCTGATGTATATAATTTAAAGCAAATAACATGTCACGACACGTGTCGCAAAAAAAAAAAAAAAAGCAAAAAAAAAAACAACATAAAGAATCAGTTCATGTTATTTGCTTTAAATTATACACATCAGCTAATGGCTGATGTAACTTGTTGTAAGTAAAAGGGCTGTTGTAACTAAGGGCTTTATTTGCGGCAGGTCAAAGATTAAACGAAAAATACTGATTAAAAAGATTGACTCATAAATAACAAAATTTACAAAAAAAATTTACAATTCCATAAATACTAATAAAATTATTATTAACAAAACGAATAAAACAAATAGAATATTAACAAAACAAATTAAAAAAATTAGCACAATACTTTATTAAAAAAATATATTTTTCCAGTTTTAAAAAGTTATGCTGATCTAGCTGTAGATGAAAGTGCTGAACTGCTTATATTTCCACACGACTGGTATACAATTGAACAAAACCTTTCTTTATAGTGGTTCACACAAAATGATAGTAAACAGGGACAAGAATAATCTTCTATTAAATATATATATATATACATATATATATATATATATATATATATATATATATATATATATATATATATATATATATATATATATATCACGGCCTACTTAATAACAGGCCTGAAAGACGCGCAAAAAAAAAAAAAAACTGTAGGCGGATGTTTGTCAAAACAAAAATGGAGAAAGTTTTGTGGTTTTTTTAGTTATATTTTTAGTGTTTATATATATATATATATATATATATATATATATATATATATATATATATATATATATATATATATATATATATATATATATATATATATTCAGTCATGTATATAGATATAATGCAGTAATGTATTTACATAATATGATATACTACACAATATATATTTAAAATCAATTGCTTATAATTATTTGATAGTCAATATTATTTTATTTGTATTTTATGTATTTAGTAATCTTTCAAAACAAAAATTACTATATCATGCCTTTTAAATGTTGTGTGACTGGTTGTAGAGGAAACTATGATAAAGAACATAAAGTTAAACTTTTTCGATTACCAAACAAAAACCGTAATCCTCAAGAAAGAGAAAGATGGATTAGATCTATTCCAAGAGAAAACATTCCAAATAGTCCAAATACATTCATTTGTGAAAATCATTGGCCAGTTAATTATGAAACTTGTCAAATTCATGGTAAAATTCGTCCCTTAAATCCACCAACTATTTTCATCTGTGTATTTCAAAGTCAAATTCCTACACCTCCACCAACAAAAAGAACAACAACAAAATCACTACCATCTACGCGTAACATGAAACCTGATGAAATTTCAGCTCACTTGGATTTGTATGAAATTAGTTGTTTTGATGATCTTTGCCTAAAAGTAAGCAAAGAAGTTATTCCATTTCCAGTAACATCTTTTACAGTGGATGATGGTTTAATAATCCAAAGTAAGGATTATATTGATACCTCTGCTATTCCACAGTTTCTTTTAAAAGTTAAAATTGATATGCGATTTGAAGGTTTTCATTTTGGATCTAGATGCTCTATTATACCACTGTGCAGTAATCGAATACATAAAATTACATCTTTCTTACAAATTTTAGAAGCTATTAGATATTTACATTCCGTTGAAATGGATCATAAAAAAAACATTATCCTACAACAAGTTGTTAGCATGCATGCATTAACATTTGTTGGTAATAAAAAATATTCTCCAGAAATTCTAAGTAGGGCTTTTGAGTATTTTTCAATTTCAAGATCTCTTTACAGTCGTATTAGAGATGACTATGAAATGCCAAGTATTGTAACACTTGGTAAACTTATATCTAAGGTTAGTAAGCTAGAGAATTTTGATTTCCTCAACAAATATTTTATGCAACTAGAAGATCCTCGTCAAAAAAATGTAATTATTATAATCGATGAAGTTTATGTAAAACCACAACTAACGTATCAAGGAGGTAACTTATTTGGAAAAGCAGTAAATAATCCAGAACATTTTGCAACCACTGTTTTGAGTTTTATGATTTGCTCATTATTAGGAGGAAAGAGGTTTTTGTACAAAGCACTGCCAGTGTATCGTTTAAGTGCTGATTTTCAATATGAACAAGTTGTAAATATGTTAAATTTGATTCGTTCATGTAATGGCATTACTGTTGCAATTTTATGTGATAATAATAAAGTAAATCAATCATTCTTTAAAAAATTCAATTTGATTTCTCCATGGCGCACAACTGAAAACATTTTTTTGCTCTATGATTATGTACATCTAATCAAATCTATCAGAAACAATTGGTTAACTGAAAAAATGCAAGAGTTAAAGTATTCTGACTGCGGCCTTGAAAAAACTGCAAAGTGGGTTGACTTGAAGAAGCTGGTTGAGTTAGAAAATAATTCTATTGTGAAACTATCAAAGCTTAATGAAATTTCTATCTGTCCAAAACCTATAGAACGACAGAATGTTGCTTTATGTCTTAAGATTTTTTGTGTTGAAACGTTAACTGCATTAAAAATTCATCCAGAAATTCAGGATTCAGGTGGAACTGTTGATTTTATAGAAAAAATTGTAGACTTTTTCAAAATCCTAAATGTAAAAAGTCAGTTCGAAGACGTTAAAACTAAAGACTTAAAAAGGGCTGTCTTTGATAACCCTAACGATCAACGATTAGATTTTTTACTTGATATAGCAAGTATGTTTGAAAAAATGGTTCCTAAAAAACAAGGACAAAGAGTAAAACAACTTACCAAAGATACTGCTCTTGCTCTTGCATACACGAGTAGAGGACTGGTTGAGTTAACTAAGCATCTCCTCAGCACTTCACACGAATATGTATGTCTAGGAAATTTTTCTAGTGATCCCATTGAAAAAATGTTCAGTAAGCTACGTCAAGGTTCTGGTGGAACATATTTTATTAATGTTCAACAAGTTTTACAAAAAGTAAACATTAAGAAAACAAAGCTTCTCCTTGATTTAAACACAGATTTTGATGGAATTCAAACATGTTGTGAACATGCTTGTTTGAAATGTGGATTTTTGCTAAATGATGACAATACCTTCAATGTGTTTCATAATCTTTCAAATATGGAGTTAGCCTTGTCTAAGTCTGTAAAAATGGCTTTAGTTTATATTGCAGGATACATCAGTAGAAATGATGTAGATGAATATGATACGCAGTTCTATTACAACGAATTTGGAGAATTTACTAAAGAAATCAACAGAGGAGGCTTGAAGATACCTGGAGACAATATGTGTCAATGGGTGATTTATTGCTATGTATTTTTTCATCACATCATGTCATCAGTTTGTAGGACAAGTTTTATAAATATAACAATGATGGTAGCAGAATTTTATGGATTTGAAAACATAGATAAGTTTCATGGAAAAATACTATCTAACATATTATTTAACAACTATAGCAAGCTTTACTCACCTCGATCGACAAAAGAACCAGCTTTAAAAGTACTTAAATTGTCACAAAAATGATCATTGCGGAGCAGAAATGTAAATGTATGTAAAATATGTTTTGTGAAGTTGTAGGGTTTGTGAAATTTGAAAAGATATTATTAAAGAAAAGTGTTGTTTTTTTTAGTAATCGATTAAAAAATGTTATCTTATTGTAAAAGGTTTTTAAAATAAACAGCTCTCAAAATTTGAAAACAAGCAATTTAGCAGCTAGTGTAGCGAATTTTAAATTTTAACTCAACTTATTTGTTTACAAAATTGTTTAAATCGACATATTTGTTTACAAAATATCCGCCTACAGTTTTTTTTTTTTTTTTTGCGCGTCTTTCAGGCCTGTTATTAAGTAGGCCGTGATATATATATATATATATATATATATATATATATATATATATATATATATATATATATATATATATATATATATATATATATATATATATATATATATATATATATATATATATATATATATATATATAATAAATGTCAAACATGAGAAAAGAACAATTTTTTAGAGTGGAGGTTCAAAACCAAAGGATTAATAGAATGCCGTAAAAATAAAAATAAAACAAAATCGTTTTTTATAAAAATTTTCCTGCTTCCTTAACACTTTGGTTTATAGTAACGCACTAGAGTATGTAAACGAGAAGGAGTGTGTTGGAAAACTACAATTCACATTTTATCATTAAAAAATTGTCTTCTCTTCAATTTGTATATATAATGCGTTACAGATCGTTGCAAATTTATCATTTTATTGCTAAGACTTATGCATTTTACTATCAAAAACTTTTTCACATTTATTTTTGCGTTTAGCTTTAATAATTTAAGATCTGTTGGAAGATAAGTACAAATTTATACAAATTAACTTCATTTTTTAAATGATCTATTAGAATGAAGATTTGGGCAAAACTGTCAAATAAGTAATTCAAGATTCCTTGTCAGTTTTAAAGATGTTTTATTCAGTGAGAGAACAATTCAAATAAAAAATTTAATAAAAAGTATTTATAATTTTAAAAATGATACCAATGCTGTTAAATATAAGAAGAATATTATATCCTTGATGGAGCAGATCCAAGAAAAAGATTTTGGTTGTGTGAGTTTATTAGATGATTCTTTCTTTTGATTGTGTAAGTTTATTAGATGATTCTTGAATTGCCAGTTATATTGCAGGTATTATTGTTAAAAAATTGATTAAGAAGTTTGAAATTTGTAGCAAATTGCTTTGTACTCAAGATTATCAACAAGAGTCAACTGATTCAATTATTTAAATACATTGTCCAGAGCTATATATGTTAAATCACTGTAGCATACAGTGATCTAGCATAGCAAAACATTCTCAGTTTTACTATTCTAGATTACCTACTTGATATTTTTTATTAAAGTTAGTTCTTGGCGGAAGATTTTATATTTATGTTTATATTTATGTTCAAATTGTTAAAATTACTATGCACAATGTTTTTTTTAAATATTCATTTTTATAAGACCAAAAATTGAATCAGTCATTCAACAGGCACAACTCAGAAAAAAGTTACACTTTGTTTCTGTTGCATGTTTAAAACCTTCTAAAACAAAAATAAATAACACGTTCCATAAATGGTTTCACTTCCATGAAATTATTTATTACTATTTCGCAAAAACACCAGTTAAAATACTGATAGTTTTATTTATGTTATACTAAATTTTCATAAAGAATATGAAACTAGTGATAAAACCACACGACATTTAAATTTGAATATAAAACCTCAAAAAACACGTCTTAAACTTAAGTAAAACTGCCTAGGAAATAAATATGTATTCAGTTTACGCCTGGATCATGACAAACACGTGTAATAAAAACTAGTTTGAACTGGCCTTAAAAATTAGAAAAAATCATATCAGTCACTGATAAAAACAAAAACTTTCAGGTCTATCAGACTTTGAAGAATTATCAACCAAATTGTCAATCAAAAAAAATCTCATAGATCTTGATTTGTCGAAAGTTAGCTTTTAATTTATTCCTCAACATAGTATAAAACTTATAAAGGAATATTGAAATTATGATAAAACAGCTGTTAAAAAAAGCGCTGTTAAAATGACTACAAACCACACTAGAATTGAACTGTTTTAAGCGTGATTTGTAAAATAATTCCCACTAACCCTTTTATTAAGATATGCCACTTCCCATTTATTAGGTTAGGACTAAAATTCCCATCTTACCCCCCTTACAATTGACACATAACAGTAATTGTTTTGAGATCAGGCTTTCGTATGAAAAACAAATTTTGATTACTTGTTTAGAGGAGAATTATTATGTTTAATAAGTGAGAACTCAAAAATTGAAATTCATGTACTGATTTTTCATTGTTATCCCGAGCACAATCCTATTAGTTTAACTAAAACGTTTATGAAAGACATTTAAAAGAAATGAAATGAAATAGGTCGACAAAGATGGAGATTTATAAATTGTCACAAGAAATGGTTTAAAAGGAATTTATTGCAAATAAACCTTAACAGTAAGATTGGATGAAAAATTTTCAACGAAATGCACTATTAAAACCATTTTAAGTTCTCTTAGTTAGGTCTCAGAAAAGAAGATCCTTAGAAATTACTGAAAACTTAAGAGTTACCACTGAAAGCCTGATTCTCGCATTTATACTTATAAAACAAAGAAGGATAACTAAAAGATGCCCAAGTTTTAAAACATTTGATGGAAAGTAACTTCTCGAAGAAAAACCCCTGAAACTTTGTTAAATCCAATCAGGATTCGACTGAAAATCTAAATGCTGAAAATATAGCGCAAAATATTGCCTGAAATTGTGTAAAATTATCTTCAAAATAATTACAACAACAATTTTGTTATGAGTGGGATAGAGGATTGTTTTTTTTTGAAAAAATATGTTCTAGGGGGTTAAACCTTAGAAACAAGTATTTAGGAAATTAATGTTCAAAAAAAGGTTACAGGGTAAGAAAGTAACTGAATAATAGGTCAAATTTGAAAAAGTAGGCTTATATGACCCCATTCTACCCTATTTAAGAATTTTTTTATCAAAACCAAAAATCTAAATGTCAATTATATCTTGAAAAAACTTACGAAACCTATAAAAATTTACATGTAACACTTATTTAACAAAGCAAAAAGAACCATTTTTCTAAAGACTTTTCTACTTACAGCAATATTGTGAGGGCTGCATGGAAGGGTATTAGGGGTAAATTAATTATGTAAACAACTTTTTGGTGATTTTTACCTCTCCCCTCCTCCATGTCAACAACTCGCCATACTTCCAGAGACTCCCTATAAAATATGCAAACATTTGATTACCCAACCCCCATGTTCCTAAAGGGAAAATAAAATAAAAAACATCCTTTTTACCCTCTTTTTAGGTAATTAAATTTATTAAAAGAAATAACATTGTTGATGTCTACTTTTTTTGACCTCCCCTTCCACTTTGTTAGCAATTGTTCAAAATTTTCAGACCCTCTTCCCCCTATTTTGTTGACGTAATTAATGGATATCCCTTAAATGTCTTTTGAAAATACATTCGGAAGATATCTTATATCCAACTCGTGTATCTTGAAACAACACCATTTCACATGATCCAGTTAAATTTTACATGATAGTTAAATCTAATTACTATAATTTAATTACTATAATTTGCCTAACTGCAAAAATAAATTTCTTCATCCCATAAGTATATATAAGTATACCCATAAATTCCATAAGTATTTAAAAACACCAAACATTGAATCCATATTCATTAAACCTACTGACAAAAGTTACTTTCTCTATATGATAGCAAGACAACTGGTCCAAACAACATTCCAACCTTTATTCTTATACTTCATGCTTACCATATTCATGCAATACTTTCTAAATTGTCTCTCATTTGTTACTAATATATTCGCTATTATTTCAAAAGCTACATCTGTTAAACCAACCCATTAATAGGACTCAAAACATGGCAGCAATAACTATAAAACATTTTTATTAAACTTCAGCAAAGTTCTTGTAAAATTAATGTATTCATGTATCTACCACTTTCTTGATAACTATAAGTGTTTTTATGGCATTCAGAATGGATTTTGAAAAAAAGGATGTTTCCTATTATATCGTATAATCAGTAAACAAAGTGAATCAGTAAGAATAACAAAATTATCTCCTTTACAATCTAATATTCAAATTAGGTTTTCTGTAGAAAAAATTCTAAAATTTTAAAGTTTTGTCTTTATTGCTGTCTTTTTGTGTTTCATTTACTTCAATTTATTTATTAAATTTTTTATTAAAATAAATAATACACATAAATAAACTCAAAACACTGAAAATGTTAACTAGCACCCTTCATTTATCAACACTGTCAAATATGACAAACTCTATGAATCTTGTCGTAAATTATTAATAATTATGTTTATAATTATACTTAATGTTATAGTTACCAAATATAACAAAATTTACTTTTGTTTTATAAATTGTTAAAAATTATAATAAAAAATCATCTATAAGTTATTTGTAATATTACTCATTACATATTGTGATTATTTTTTTCAATAGTTCCTATAATTTAAGAGTTACATTTTTTAACTTTCTTTATTCTCTTATCTTGATTTTTGTTAGTTTCCCATGTTTATCTTGATTTTTGTTTCCTCTTTTTATCTTGATTTTTGTTAGTTTCCTCTGTCTATCTTGATTTTTTGTTTTGTTTTTTAGTTCTTTATTTTAAAATCTCAGTATGTTTTACATAAAATATATCTATAATTTTATAAGCTGTCACTACATTAAAAAGTTTATACCTAAAAAAGTGATAACAAACCTTACTTATGTAAGTTTCTAGGCTATAATTGTAAACTTCAACGCTATATAATTACAAAAATAAAATAAAAAATTTTAAAATCTTACTAAAGATATATACAGAGGCAATCAGCTCCTCCTATTTAATTCGCAGAAAAACCCAGATCAAAATCCAAGAATATATATATATATATATATATATATATATATATATATATATATATATATATATATATATATATATATATATATATATATATATATATATATATATATATATATATATATGTATATATAGGTATTGTGGTTTATCCTCCTCCGGCTAATTGCCATATAGAGGCCACATTACCAAGGACCGCAAAGACAAATTCGGCTCCAAACGGAGTTTCATGACCCGCTCTACGGACCAAGAGTTAAGTGATTTTAGGAAGAACGAAGATATGTTAAAGTGAAAGATAGAAGTAGTCGATTTAGAAAGATAGCATAAAGACAGCGGACAGAATTGCACGCGATATTAGAAGGTGCAATAAAAATTTGTTCGCAAATTAAATATTTATTAATACGGAATATATATATATATATATATATATATATATATATATATATATATATATATATATATATATATATATATATATATATATATATATATATATATATATTTATACATATATATATATATATATATAGGTATGTGAAAATCGCGATTTACGGAACCGATTTTTATGCTAAAATTTTGGTTCTCGTTTTTTTAACTCATTTTTAGGCAGCGTGAGACAGACGTAGTTTTGTGGAGTTTCTTTTTAGAAACATATATACACATAGATACTTTTTGGAAAGAAGAAAAGCTAATCTTGATTTTTTAAAAACTTTTATGCATGGTTACTAAACATTTTATTGGATATTTTGCTCCTGAATATTAGGTTAATGTTCTCTCATGAATTTGTGGTCAAAGTAATGTAGAGTCCGCTTTATTTATTATTTAAATAGTTTATTTCATGCATTTTCTATTTACTCGCCAAATTTCAACAAAAAATAATTATAAGCAATTAGTTTAATTAGTGCTATACCAAGTATACCACTTTTTCAGGTAACCTTAGGCAAACGGTTTTTTGAGGTGGTTCTTTTTAGAAACATATAAACCTTGACAACTTTTGAAAAGAAGAAAGATTTGGCTTGATTTTTATATAACTATTGTGTATTGCTGTATTTTTTATGGAGTATTTTGCTGAGAATTTTGCATGAAAATTTGGTTGATGTTGTCACTTGGATTTGTAGTCGAAGAAATGTAGAGTCCGCTTTTTTATTATTAAAATAGTTTGCTTCATGCATTTTCTATGAACATGCCAAATTTCAACGAAAAATGATTATAAGCAATTAGTCTAATTGGTGGTGGACATTAGGTACCTAATTTCGGTTTTTCGGGTTTTTTTTTTGTTTTTGTTAAGCGAAATCCGGTTGGGGCCAAAATCCGGATAAGGGGGCGATTCAAATAAAAATCTTATTTTGAATTATTTTGATTTATATTATTAGATTTAATTTAATAAGGACAAGCTTAATAAAACTGTTTTAGATGCACTAACAGGTAGTAAGTTCAATTCAAATTTTTGTTCAAGTGGATATATGTTTATAAAAAGAACCACCTCAAAAAAACACTTAAAAAACTTAAGGTAATGTTTTTTACTTATTGTATACTATCTTTATCTGTGCTTATTGTTTACATAAGTTTATAACTATTCCTAATGTCATCTTGTTGCTTATAAATATATTATCTTTATATTTTAATAGTTATATTTTATTTTCATTTTGTTGGCATAGTTGTTTCACCTTAAGCAGAACAGTTTTGACGATTGTTACATTTGTAACTTACTGTCGATAATTTCAAATTATTTAGTGTACAATTTTTTTTGTTACTTTTAGTCGAATCTACACAGCCTATTGCTGGTAAGTTTGTATCAGTTTGTATATGTCAATTATTATAAAATTTGCTAAAACTTTTTAATCTGTGAATAGATTTTAAAGATTACTAATTTCAAAGTCATTATTTGCAATATTTATTTTTTATTACAAATTTTGAATTTTAGTTACATCTTTGTCTTCTACGAATCGTAAGTTTACCAATTTTTACCTTTTAATATGTGTATATATTTTCGACGCCTGAGATATAAATTTTTTATTAAATATTTTTTAACCTTAGTTCTTTCTACATCTGCTATAAGTGGTATGTTTACAAATTTTTACTTTTCAATATGTTTATGCATATCTTGGAAATTGCAGTATTTATTTTTAATTACAACTTTGAAACCATTAGCTACATCTTCAGCGACTACTATGACTAGTAAGTTTAAAAACTATTAATTGCAAACATGTACACTCTTTTCTTATCAATTGGAAATTTTATAAAAACTTTTTTTATCTTTAGTTCCATGTGCACAACTTTCTGCTTGTAAATTTATGATTTAGAAATGTTTCTGAATGATTATTGAATTTATGTTTCTATTTATATACACTATTTAATGCATTAGTATAGTGTTATCCCTCATAGTGCAGTAGAAAAAATTTTTTACTTTCGTTAACATTTTTTAAGCTATCATTGAATAATACCTTGTTCATATTAATTATTAATATTATTAAATATTAATATTATTCAGTCTATCACTTTCACAATTAAATCTTAAATATTTATTTCTAGTAAAATAATCTTAAATAATTATTTCTTAGTAAAAACCTTATTTCTTAGTAAAAACCTAGTAAAAAGATAATTTTAAATACTTATTTCTCTTTTTCAATAAACTCAATTTAAAACCTATTTTCAAATATCTTTTAAATTTTTTTTTAGGTTGGATAAGACTGGGCGAGTGGAGGAGGGATGCGTTGGTTGTGGCACATGTCCCACCTCTAATGTCAATTTATGCACCACTTGTATATGCTGTAAAATAAGAGAATGTAATTTAAACTTTTTAGCATAAATATAATCAATGTTTTTTAGGTTAACATATTTATAAGAAAGTAACATTTCACTACGAGGGTGTTAAAACATAACAAATACATCCACACTTTAATCTAAAA
Source organism: Hydra vulgaris (assembly GCF_038396675.1). Taxonomy (NCBI): domain Eukaryota; kingdom Metazoa; phylum Cnidaria; class Hydrozoa; order Anthoathecata; family Hydridae; genus Hydra; species Hydra vulgaris. The sequence goes on along the minus strand of NC_088924.1, from coordinate 37,140,429 downwards.
TAGACCACTAATATTTGGAAATGGAATGGAAGCAAATTTGATTAACTTTCTATGTATAAAGATAACAAATTTTATCAGAAAAACACTTTTTCATGAGAAAAACTTGTATTTTTTTTAAGGTTATGATGGTGTTCCGGTACCATCTCTGGCCCCCTAGACACCCCTTTTTTTTATAGAGTTATGTGAACTTGTAACCTACTCTTACATCTATCTTTTGATACCAAGGTATAGGCATTTGGATAAGATTTGACAAAGTTATAACATTTTCAGTAAAAAAAAAAAAAATTTTGGAACCAGTTACTTCAATAAATCCAAATCGAAAATTTGCTACTAAAACATCATAACATTTTTTAAATTATTTGTTTTTAATAATTTTTCACCATTAAAATACTGTATTGAAGGGCTTTCAAATGATATATAACATTCTAGTATATGCTCAATTAAAAAAAATCAGTCCACGTACCTAACATATATATGTATATATATATATATATATATATATATATATATATATATATATATATATATATATATATATATATGTATTTTTGTATATATATATATATATGTATATTTTGTTATATATATATATATATATATATATATATATATATATATATATATGTATATATATATATATATATGTATATATATATATATATATATATATATATATATATGTATATATATATATATATATGTATATATATGTATATATATATATATGTATATATATATATGTATATATATATATATATATATATATATATATATATATATATATATATATATATATATATATATATATATATATATATATATATATATAAATCAACCATATAAAACAACAAAACCTAATACAAATAAAAGAAATCCGTTAAATAAAAAACGAAACAAAAAAAAAAAAAACTAACTAATTGTTGTTGTTGTAGCTTCAGTTGATAAGGTTAGAGCTTCTGTTGTTGTTGGAGCTTCAGTTGTTGCAGTTGTAGCTTCAGTAGTTGTGGTTGGAGCCTCAGTTGTTGTCGTTATTGTTGCTTCAGTTGTTGTTGTTGTATCTTCAGTTGTTGTCGTTATGGCTTCAGTTGTTGTTGTTGTCTCGGTTGTTGTTGTCGGATCACCCGTAACTACAACTTCACTGTATGAAGAGGTTATAGTAATATTTGCAGTAACAGTTTTAACAAATGTGGAAAAAGATTCTCCTGTTGCTAGAGGAGGATTAGAAGGTTCAGGAACTATAAGAGGTAAAATTTTGTTATTAAAATAGAAATAATTATTTAGCTTTAAAATATATAAATTCATTTATAATTCATTAAACTATTAAATTTTTGATTATGCTTAGTTTTGAGAAATTTTAAAACCTTATAAAATTTATAAAACGTTAATTTGCAATCTTTATTCCCACTTTAACTTTATTTTTGAAAAACTTATATGTTAAATAATTCATTTTTTTCTAGAAATAATTATTAAAAACAATTTATTACAAAAAAAAAAAAAATTTTTAAATTTTGAGTCACTTTTTTTCTTTAATACTAATAGTTTCAGGCAAATAAATATAAATTGCATTGATAAATAGAAACTGCACTAATAAATAGAACTGCACTAATAAATAGAACTGCACTGATAAATAGAACAGTTACTCGGTGCGGTTCTACAAAATCCATAACACTTTCACATATTTATCTTAAAACTGTTTATATACAACAAGTTCTTTAACTAAATCTTGATGGAAAATCTAGTAAAATCTTTTATTTATAATTAACAAGAGAGTACCACAAATATCGATCTTAGGTTCCATACTACTTTTTATATTTCTTTTGCATTTATTTTATATGTTCGACATTCCTTTTTTTTATTAATTAATAACCTTTTCTCACAACTAAAGAAGATCATTTGTTGATGATGCACTCATACATTCCAGTATTGATAATATCAGCACCTTTGAATTGCAATAAACAGAGCACCGATCATAAATGATCTCTTTGGTTTGTCTGTCTCATTTGTCTAATGTTAAGATATTAGTTGTTTTTTTATTTGAATACTCAAAATTTCTAAAGCAGTAAAAAGATAATAGTTAGAAAGAATATAAAATCTTTGTATTAGAATCTAAAAAAAAAAAAGAAGAAATAAGCTAGCATCCCTGCATAAATCTAAAAGATAACATAAAAAGAACATTTTTTAATAAAATGACAATAGACATCAACCCAAGAACCATAACAATGTAAATCATCAGTTTTAAGATGATTTTATAAAGTATGGTAAATAGGGATGAAGAAAAAAAAAGACTTGTGAGACTCATGCATTGTTTGATTTAATACTAACAAGCAAAAAGAAAAAAACTGATTTCAATTGAGCTTAATAATAATAAATATAAGTTTCTGATTTACTTGGATCAATTTTAACAATTGTCAAAAATTAAAATGGTAGTGAAATAGTGCTGAGAAAAAACATATAAAAGTATAAAATAGTCAGAATAATTTAAAACAATGATATAAACAATGAACAAAATATTTCAAAACAATTAATTATTATTATATGCCCAGTATAATATATAAATAAAAAAATATAAACTAAGAAAATACCATCAACACTAACATCTGATGAACAACAGTCTAAACAACTATCCTCACAAAGAGTAAGTATGTCTGGTGAAATTTGTAAGAAAAAGGATAGCACGGATAAAGATTACATAGAAGTTTGTATGGATAAAGATTACATAGAAATCCCCATGGATAAAGATTAAATTTAAAGCAAAAAATGTTGAAAAAAAATTTCTACAATTTGTTGCTAATGAAAAATGTCTTTTAAGTTGAATATTTTTTTGTTTGCTTTAGTTATAATTGATTTAAAGCATTAGAGTAAACTTGATTTAAACATGAGTACCTGACACCTTAAGTAACCATGCAGTCTTAACTCTGTGGCCTAAAGTTGTAACATAATGTGTCCTTAACAATCCACACAAACATCGGCTACATGTAAAAATAAAGATCACGTTACTGTTTAGCAAACATGTTACGTATTCCAAAAACAAAATAGACCCAGATATGCACAGTGAAATATACATAAATCAACTTAGATTTAGGGAGGAAGTTTAAAGTCTAGAATTAAAGTTTAGCATTTATAGTTAAGTACATCATCTTGATTACGTCTCCGGATGATAAAGTAGCATTCTGCCATAGGTCAACTCTTTAGGGAGGAGGAAGCCATTGGCGGCAGCCTTCCCTTCGACTGTGGCCACATATTTATATATATATATATATATATATATATATATATATATATATATATATATATATATATATATATATATATATATATATAAATATGTAAGAATAATTGAATTAAAAACAACAACATCCTGTAATATATATATATATATATATATATATATATATATATATATATATATATATATATATATATATATATATATATATATATATATAGGGTTCCCATTCTTCTCTTTTTTGCGTAGGAGAGTGCGGCGCTAAACTAATTCTTTTTTGCGTAGAGAGTGCGGCGCTAACTCTTTAGGGAGGAGGAAGCCATTGGCGGCAGCCTTCCCTTCGACTGTGGCCACATATTTATATATATATATATATATATATATATATATATATATATATATATATATATATATATATATATATATATATATAAATATGTAAGAATAATTGAATAAAAACAACAACATCCTGTAATATATATATATATATATATATATATATATATATATATATATATATATATATATATATATATATATATATATATATATATATATATATATATATAGGGTTCCCATTCTTCTCTTTTTTGCGTAGGAGAGTGCGACGCTAAACTAATTAAAATTGAAGTTTTTACAGCGTTCTCCTACAGAAAAAAGAGGAGAATGGGAATCCTATATATATAAGACTTTTACTAGTGAATAAAAATGTAATGTGTAATTTGTTACAAGGAGTAAAAATTTATCATTAGTAAAAATCTTAGGAGAAAAAATCTGATAATTTACCAGAATTTAAATAAGTAAAAAAATCTCCATATTATGGCTTGATTTGATTTTGGCACGTTTAATTTTTGTAAAAGTTTTTATTATTGAAAAATTTTGATTCATGACGACATCAAAATAAACTAATTTTATTAATTCTTATATATAATGAGTATTACAGGATGTTGTTGTTTTTAATTCAATTATTCTTACAATATTTAATGATTAAAGTTAAGAGTTTAATGTTTTGTTTATAAAAAAAAAGTTTTAACATGATGGATGGGTGACAGAATATCAAATTAATATATTATGCATTACTGATTCTTGATTTACTCCCTGCTAGAAAAAGAAATCTGTAGTAATTGTTTTGACCCCTCTATTGCCCAATAAGTCTTTGTTATACTAATAGCAGAGTCTTTAAGTTTTTAACCTGCCAAACTTTTAGAATCTCATTTTGAGTGCAACAACTCAATTTTTTTTTTTAATTGGAGTTTAACTTCTGTTTCTTTTACTGCTAAATTGTTTATCATAATAACTAAAAAGTTCATGAGTTAGATAAAGGTAGTGAGGCTATAATTTTTAGCATATCAAAGGCCTAAAACAGATGAGATTTATAAAAAAGGTAAAAAAATGGAAATTAAAGCAAGAAAAATGATGACCATCAATAAGATAAGCAACCTTAGAGGATGCTGATATTTTTTTAAATCGGATATATGGTTTCTTTAAAAGGTCTGTGAATAGTAAAAAAAATTTCATTAGACACTGTAACTCAGAGTCAATGACTCAATAAGAGTATTGCCATTCATCAACACAAGAATAATACGATTACTGAGAAAATCATCAGAAGTCATAATCAAGAAAAATTTACCACCTATGTAAAGAGTGGTGGTAAATTTTTAATTTACCACCACTCTTTACATTTATCACTGTGCAATGTTGTTCTATTCAGAATGGTTCTTCCAACGATACCCTTGCTCTATTAGGCAAAACCATAAAAAATTAATTGAAACTGCTCTAGTTGATTGCATTTTTCAAACTGCTCTAGTTGATTCCATTCCAAACTTTCTAGCATTAAAAATGTAATTGAAACTGCTCTAGTTGATTTCATTGATGTTCAAGGTATACCTTGAACATCAATGAAATTTGATGCATAGAAATTTCATTTTGTCTGCATGTTTCTCTAAATCAAGCAATTTAGAATTTTTATTATTTCTGTCAACTATATTCTCACTCTAAAACTCTGCACTTTACAATTATAATAATTGTGCATCTAGCATCATTATAATGATAATAACATCATTCTAACATGTAACTCCTAACATGTTTTTAATTTCTTATAATCAAAAGTTAGGAACTTCATTTCAATTTCAATTTCAAACATTTAGTACTTTATATTTATATATTATAATTATTGTTATTAATTTATGTGCTAATGTAGGATACACAAATTTACTTCAATTTTTTAGTTATTTTATTTCAATTTTAAAGTTATTTTATGGTTATTTTAAAGTTATTTTAATCTTAAGAACAATAACAGTATAACAGAAAAAAACAGGTATAAAAAATACTTGTATCTCTTCGTTTGCGATTTGATCCACCTCCAACTGTAAATGGTAAGTTCACATTACTTGGGTTCAACTTCCCAACTAGGTATAATCCATCTGTATGATTTCTTATATCATCCCAAGAGTATGAGCCTGGATCCCTTTCAGGAGGGCATCGCTGACCACGTTTGCAAGCCACCAAAATTATATAATACCTGCAACAGTATAAGTATTTCTTAATACTCTTCATTAAATATATACAATAATTAAAGAAATAAAAATCTATAATAATTGAAAAAAACATTTTTCAATAATAGCGGATTAAAAATAAGTAAAAAAAAACTTTAGAAAAAAACTAAATATTAAATATTTTAATATTTAATATTTTATTTTAAGAAAAGAACTAAATATTTGTTACCACAACAATACTAACATATCAAATGGAAAAAATGTGATTGTCAATTTTATATAATTTTTAATAATTTTATATTTATGATCACTTTTATATTAAATAGAGTTAAAACTATGTAAGAGATTAAATATTAAAAAGATTAAACTATAGCCAATAAAATAATGTAATATTAAAAACTCTTTTAAAAGATGTAACTAGCAATTGTTTTAAATAATAAAAAATAACATTTGAAAACAAATATATTTAAAAAATATTATAAAAAAAACAACAACAAAAAAACATTATTAAACAACTATGATTAAAATAAAAATGAACTTACGAGGCATCACTATAGTTTACTATATTTTTAGAAACGTCGATTACAAAAGATGTTGCAGTTATAATAATAGGACGTTTAGGAGCTAAAAATTATATACAAAGTTAAATAAATAAATATATATATAAGCTATTTTTTTCTTTTAGATTATTACTCTAATAAAAAGGGACCATATAATTGTTAAAGTGGAAACTAAGTAGTGCAGAAGCAGTTTCTAGCCTAAAAGTCTCTACTAGCCTTCAATTGTTGAAATCTGAAACCCCACCTGCATACTCCTTGAGCATTTTTCACAATCTGATGTCAAAGTAAGGCACCTAATACGATAAATTTCAAAAACATATGGTTTTCTTGGGAAATCCTAAAACAGCACCTCTATTCAAATTAAAAATAGTAAATTGTCAGTTACTAATTTGATCTCATTTAAGTTTATATTTATCGAATATAAATGCAAGTTAACGAAAATATAAATTTAAAAAAAAAAAAAAATCGAGGGGTTAAAGAAAATTAAAATAGCGGATTTTAAGCTTATTTTGCCTAAATTAGGCCTTTTATAGGTTGTAAAATGTTATTAATGACTATTATCTATCTTTTTTTGATTTGTCATAATAAAAAGAAAATCGAACCTCAAGGATAAAATTTAATACTTTTATTCATTTTCAGAGGGAAAAATTAGGCTTTATACATACTGTAAAATGTTATTAATGACTGTTATTCTTATGCTTATTAATTACTGTCTATCTTATTCTGATTTTTGGTGAATAAAAGAAAAGTGAACCTAAACGATCAAATTTAGAACTGTTATGTATTTTCAGGGGGTAAAAATATTTAAAAATAGTGGATTTTTTCCAATATACCCAAACTTTTTGGCTTTCTTTTTCTCTCAAGAAGTCGATGCATTGTATTTTTTGAAAGATTTAACATGTTGTGGCACTTTCGTGCTGAATTTATTTGCTTTCGTATGAAAATTTAAAATAAACTGTGATTTTTTATTTTTACAATTTACTATGTTCTTTTGTTTTTATTTTTGCTTATATAAAACAAATTATGGAGTGTGTTATTTGTAAAGAACCAACAAAAGTGAATTTGATTCAAGTGACAGAAAGAGGATTTAGTGGGTTGTTACAATTCAGCAAAGTTCAAAAGGAAGATTCGTTACTCAGAGAGTTATGTTTAGCACAATCGAGTACACGAAAGCTGTGGAAAATTTTTTAACAACAAACGTATCGCTGTTTAAGAATCTTCAAGAAAAAAAACTCGAAAATATATAGACACTTTTGCTTGGAAAATAAACTGTTTTTATTGTGCTGAACAATGTATCCAGCATTAAAAAAACCCAAATCGAAAAGATAAGCATATGGTATCAAGATATCAACATTAGATATTAAAGTGCAAATGCAAAGTAGGCTTACTTTGCATTTGCACTTTAAAACTGGAGGAAAATGCAAATGACTCATCGGCTCTTTAGATTCAAGCTCGATTACTAAGTTACATTGATCTTTTTGCTGCGGAAGCTAGATATCATTAGAGCTGTGTTTATATTTCCAAACCAAAAAAAATCAGCAAAATCCACTAAAATAGGAAGGTTGAAAAATGAGAATACAATAGACACACTTAACCAAGCATGGAAATGGTTCAAAGCAACTTCAGAAATTATAATGCTCAGCCAGTTTTGTAATAAATTAAAAAAAGTTATGGCCAAAGTTGAGGAAGTGTATGATAAACAGTTCTTAAAGAGGTTGTTGAAAGATAAATTTGGGCATTATAAACAAAAAATTGAAAGAAATAAATAAAGATGTTGAATGTGAAAAAATCCGAATTATAAAGGTGGCAGCTAATTTAATAAAAGCTGATATCCGAGAAAAAGTATACAGTACTGACTACTACCCAACAAGTTAAGAAATAAAAGGTGATTCGATTCCAGAAATTTAAGGATTGTTTCTTGGAGAGTTCACAAACTCAAGAATTCAAAAAGAAAGTATTGGGAAATGTATTATTAAAGCTTTTGCTAGTACCGCCAATATTTTTTCACTTGCAGTTGAGGCAGATCATCTTTATGGTTTTAGGTGGTTAAATGACGAGTTGTTTAAATTAGGGTTTGGAATATCGTACAGCAAGGTTACAAGATTTCAACAGGCATCACTGTCACAACCAGTAGATAAACAGTTAAAACAATTTAATTCTGAGGATGCGTTTACCCATTTTATAGCGGACAATATTGATCATAATATTTGCATATTAGATGGGCTTGGAACACTCCAATTCCCATGGGATGGATATATGATCGCATCTACCATATCTAGGAGAGATCACCCAATTATAGAAATAAAATTACATAGATCCAGTAGACTTCTTTTAAAAAATGAAGTGACGAGAAAAGGAAGTAAAGTATGAATCTCTAACTACATACATTCAAAACTTAGATTGTATTAAAAAATTATCTTTAAACCAAGAGTTGAGCTATTGTTTCCATACGTCTTCAAATCTGTCAGCATATAGCATCTGGAACGCTGCAGGATTGTTTTCAAAAAAGGAAATGCTAAATTTGTTGGGATACATGCAAGACTTATCTATTGGTGATCATCTGCTAAAATCCACAATTACAATGTTCCAATTATTGATCTCAATCCTTCAGATATGACATCTATTTATTCTACTTTGGTATTTGTCATCAATCAATCAAAGATACTAAATGTGGAAACACCTTCAAATACTTTCGACAAACTATTGCAGGAAGAGGCAATTAAAATTGTTGTTGAAAAGTCTCTATATATAGAAGTACATCTAGGTGGTTTCCATGCACTGATGTCTTTTGCCGGTAGTATTGGATCTTTTATGAATTGTTCAGGCTTAGAGTGCGCTATTCATACTGTCTATGGAGAGAACAGTGTGAAACATATGCTCAATGGTAAAGCGATTGCTTGGGCAACACAAGGGCACATTCTTGTTGATACTGCTCTTACTCTAAAGCTCCAACAATATGCAAATTCAGATTTGGCAAATAGCAAATTAACACCTGAAGAATTGATTGAGATTGAAAAATTCTGCAAGAAAATCTCAGAAAAGAAAATTAACTACCTTGATGTTCCTTGTGCAGCTATTGAAAAGCTTGATTCGATTATTGACTTGTTGAAAACTATATTAGCTTCCAAGTCACGAATGGCAAAGTTATGGCTTCAGTATATGAAATACATTAATATTATGCGTCGATTTATCTGTGTTTCCCGTGAAGGAGATAGGAATCTTCATTTGATCATGTTGAATCAAATGCTTAACCTTTTTGCAGGTACAGGTCTCATCCACTATGCAAAACCTACGTGTGCTTGAATCTTTATTCTACCAGGTACTCATGTATTCATTGAAAAATCGAGGTGGCTTGAATAGAGGTAAAGGATTTACTTCATCAGTTTGCACTTTATGGCTGCAATCTATGCATTCTTGTGCGGGCATTCATAATGCTTTGTCTGAATTGACCAGCAACAAACACAACAGTAGCAATCAAAATGAGAAATTTGGAAATATTCTTCAGATCAGACAAAGGTCTGATCTGAAGAATATTGTTCATATTAACAATCAAAAGATTAGCATCAATCCTGCTTTATTATTCACATGGTTGTTACTGATTACAGAGAGATGTGATGATATTAAGAGTTACTTTGACTAAGAATTGACTCCAGTTCCAACAGCATTTCTAGTCTTTGACTAAGAATTAACTCCAGTTCCAACAGCATTTCTAGACAATAGCATGAGAAAGCCAAATAAAGCATCACTTGTGGAAACATTGTTGCGAAAGGATTTTCTGTCAACTAATGAATCTGATATTATCGAGGCGAAGCACCATGTAGTGAATGGTGGAGCATTGTTAAGAAAGGTAAGTTATTTTACTTTAAATTTCTAGGCATAATTTAAAGTTATTAATTTTTAAATGAAATTTAAAAAATAATTTTATATATATATATATATATATATATATATATATATATATATATATATATATATATATATATATATATATATATACATATATTATAATAATAATTAAATACAATATTGTAATATTGTTTACTTATATTTTTAGATCATCTGGAAAAGTGATACAACTTTCAGAACAGAAAGTATGTTAAAGCAAACTTTGCGAAAGCTACAATTGTTTTTGACGGTTATAATCACAGTCCATCAACAAAAGATCATGAACATCATAGGCGGTCAATAAAGTTAGCTAGATATCCTGATATTGATGTACGGTCAGACATAAAGGTGTAGGTTGACCAAAACATATTTGTTTTAAACCAAACTAACTAGTGTAAGTTAATTGAACTGATCAGTGATAAGTTTGAAATTGATGGCTGCACTGTTATGCATGCAAATGATAATGCTGACACAACGATAGTTAAAGCAGCTTTGGATTAATGCAAAAATAGAGATTCTGTAATAGTAGTTGCCAATGATACTGACGTAATAATTATGATTTGATTTTGGAAGAAGGGGATGGGTCAGGTTATTAAATTATGATAAAAATGGTAGAAGTTAACACACGCAGTTGGATATAGAAACTGCAATAACCAGCTTGGACAGTTCAGTTATACCATACTTGCTTCTAATTCATGCGTTCGGTGGATGTGATACAACATCAGCTATACATGTAAAAGGTAAAGCTTCCACATTACGCCTTCTACAGAAATCAAGAGACACAAAAATTGTTTGACTGCTTTATTAACTTGTTTTGTGTGCAAGAGAATGTTTGAAATGCAGGTATCAAGTTGTTTATCATAATGTTCAACGGAAGAGCTGATGACACACTTTCAGAGATGAGATACAACACATATATGCAAATGGCATATATGTTGTACCCTAAGCATCTGCCTCAAGAATTGTTTCATTAAAGCTACCACTTACAAAAAGTGCAGTATGGTATCACAGTTTAAGAGTATACCTTCAGTTTTGGCAGTGGAAAATGTTGATGAAGTGTAGCTTGAATCTGTTGGATTGGGGGTGAAAAGTATACAATTTTCCTTGTTAATGCTGAAGGATATAATACTTTCGCAACTGAATCCATGTTTCCCTAATATTTTTATCAGAATTTTTTAAAGAAATTAGATACTTCTTAATTAATTGATAGCAATCTGTAAAAGGTAGGTTTTTAATAAAAAGTAGTTTAATAAGGAAACAAAGCCATAAAAGTCCAATAAATATAAAAAATATATTTAAAAAATAACAATTTGTATTTAACATATAATTTTTCTTTGCAATTTATTGATATTTAAACCTTATTCCTTTTTATATTCTTTTATTAGAAAAGTAAAATGAATTTTTTTTAAAGATATTTCGAACAAAGTAATGTGTTTTAACAAAATATAAACTTTATATGAGAACTATTCTATATAAAGTTATTTTAGTAACTTTCTCTTTTGCTGTAAGATACCAAGTGCTAGCTCTAATTTCTTAATTTCTTCATTTTTCTCATTTGCTTTTTGTTTCATAGCATTAGGGGATTTCCATTTCTGTGCGTGATTTTTTATTTTCCTTTGTTTTAGCAATTAAAAGCTGGGACTTATTTATATATTAAACAAAATGCATACTATTATGATTTTCTTAAAAACATTTATAACAAATATTTTTATCATATTTTAGGCTACCTGAATAAATCAAATATATATATTTTGTAAAATAATAATATAAAATAAATATATATATATTCCGTGACTGTTTCATAATCTTGATGTCTAGCCAAGCTGTCATGAAGAATTTGCCAACACCCTTTCAGAGTTTCTTTAATATTCCATGTGGTTGATTCAATAGCTGCTTTAAAGGCACCATGAATTACATGCAAGGAGCAACTTCCAATACTTTTAAGCTGTACCATCTTGTTGTTCTTTCTGTGTTTATTTAGATCATCAATAAATTTCCAAATTGTAGAGGGTACATTCATGGAAACATTTTACTTGAATCAAATCTTGATAAGTTTTTGCTGAAATGAGTAAGAATGTCACAAGCTGTAGAATGATCAAGAAAAGCTGATGTCCAATATCGTACTTTGATTTTGTCATTGACATCCCAATATCGAACAAGTAGGTCTATCTGACATGTTTGGGTTATGTCGTTCAAACTCTCCTCAAAAGATATGATGTAACAATTTGATTTTGTGATTTCTTCTTCTAAGAGTGTCTTGAAGGCGCTAGTCCATGGATAACAATGTATGATATATTTGTGGAACTCATGGTGAAATCTTCTGCTACCTTGCTGTCAGGAAACATCTTTTTAAAAGTGTTGTTTAAATTTGCACATAAATTATTAGAATAGCAGCTCATTGTAGATTTCAGTGCCCATATGATCTCAGCGTTAGTTGAGAAGGATGATTTATTCTCACAACTCTTCTCCATTAACAAAGAAAAAGTTAAAAGGCTTTGCAGCAGATGCTTTTTACCTAAAAAAAGATAATTGAAGATTAAACATTTAGGTTTTAAAATTGTCTAACATTTTAATGTTATCTTTTTTGACACAGTCAGTTTAACTTGCAAAACTTGAAATAGTAATGTGAAAACAATAACATTGAAATAGTAATGTGAAAACAATAACAGCAACCACAAAGTTGATTACAATCTATTAAAAACTGAGATCAAAATATAAAATCAAGAACTAATCAAACATTACTTCTTTTTAATTTTCACTCTCACATTAAAAAAGTTTATATAAATACCTGCAGCATGACTTTTAACAGCCTGAATACCCATATTAAACAATTCAAACGATTTTTTACATCTTTTACAATGGGCAGTAAATATGGCATAAATATGGTGTTGTAACCAATCTTCTTGAAAATAGGTCTTTTCTGTAGTCATATCTTATATTATTATATTAAATTAAATATTTATCAAAAAATATGGTTACTATATATTATAAAAGTTATAAAAACCACTGTAGGAAGCAACTTTGAATAAAAATAAAAACTCAAAATTTGTATATTGCAAAATAACTTCAAGTTATATATAAAACTAAAAAATATTCCCTGAGTTTTCACTGAATTTAAAGATTTTCTAAAAAAGCTCCCTAAATTTTCCAGGTATTCCCTGAAAACCATAAACCCTATATTACTCTCGCGTTTAGCTCTCTTTTGGGGGGCATTTATGAACCAATCTACTAATGTGATTAATAAACTACAAAAAAAAAAAAAGAACACATGATTTACAAACAGCTAAGTTAAATAGAACAAGTGACTTATAGAAAACAAAATGCAATATAACATGTGATTAATTAACAACAATATAACAATATATGTACTGCAAAATGGGGTTAATAGAAACAATAGGGTGAGGAGAGGCAAAATTTTACAAATATACAATGTTGATGGGCACATGTTTATGTAATAATTATATAATAATTATTTTCTTATATTGGTAACAAATCAAATTAAAAGAAAACTTTTTTTTTTTATTTGGCTAGACAGTCGGTTCAATTTTATTTAAAAATTTTGTTTTTTTGCTGTAACTTGTATCTACTTTGATTTTGACTGGTAGGTCATCCTCTATACTATGTAAACATTTAAAAAAACTTTTTATAAGCTGCTTTTAAAATTAATATTATACTCTAAGGCTGTTTAAAGTATTAATTTTTATTTAACAGTTTTTAAGGAAATTTATTTTTAATACTTAAGATTATGATTTCAAGATTGGTTGAGTAAATATCTTGAGCAAGAAGGAGGAGAAACTAAATTTATTAAAATATTTGGATTCAAACAACAAAGGTACTCTATTATTTCACTCTATGCTTAAGTGTTTCAATTCACCTAAAGTTTAAAAAGAAGCATACACAAATTTAAAGATTGTTTCTGCTCAACACATCATGCAAAGTAATAATAAACAGGGGGTCATTTTTATTCCTTTGTCCTCTATGAGGAAAGTAGCTATTCAAAAGTATCATAAACTGATATTGGCACTAAAGCTTGCGTTTTATTTGAATTTTTTTACTTATTTTTCATTTACTTCAGAAAAACTATTTTACTCACCCCATTTATATGTAATATATAAAAACATAACTAGCCATGTGGTTTATAAATAAAATAATAGAGAGGAATGTAATAAAAAACCGAAATAAAAACAAATTTATTAAGATTGGCAAAACAATATTGACCTTTGTTCTGTTTTAACTGTAAAAAAAAATTAAAAAAAAAGGTAAATAGAAGTAAAACAAAAACTCATAAAGTACCTGTTGTAGAGGTGGCTTCAGTTGTTGTTGTTGTAGATTCAGTTGAAGAGGTCGGAGCGTCAGTTGTTGTTGATGTAGCTTCAATAGTAGTGGTTGTGACTTCAGTTGTTGTTGTTGTAGCTTCAGTTATTGTTGTTGGAGCTTCAGTTGTTATGGTTGTAGCTTCAGTTGTTGTGGTTAGAGTTTCAGTTGTTGTTACAGCTTCAGTTGTTGTGGTTTGAGCAACCGATGTTGTAGTTGTAGCTTCATTTGTTGTTGTTGTATCTTCAATTACTGTTGTTGGAGCTTCAGTTGTTGATGTAGTATCAGTTGTTGTTGTTGCTTCAGTTGTTGTTGTTGCAGCTTCAGTTGTTGTAGTTAGAGCTTCAGTTGTTGTTGTTGTAGCTTCAGTTATTGTTGTTGGAGCTTCAGTTGTTATGGTTGTAGCTTCAGTTGTTGTGGTTAGAGTTTCAGTTGTTGTTACAGCTTCAGTTGTTGTGGTTTGAGCAACCGATGTTGTAGTTGTAGCTTCATTTGTTGTTGTTGTATCTTCAATTACTGTTGTTGGAGCTTCAGTTGTTGATGTAGTATCAGTTGTTGTTGTTGCTTCAGTTGTTGTTGTTGCAGCTTCAGTTGTTGTAGTTAGAGCTTCA
Organism: Hydra vulgaris; assembly: GCF_038396675.1. Taxonomy (NCBI): domain Eukaryota; kingdom Metazoa; phylum Cnidaria; class Hydrozoa; order Anthoathecata; family Hydridae; genus Hydra; species Hydra vulgaris. The sequence goes on along the minus strand of NC_088924.1, from coordinate 37,125,338 downwards.
GTTGTTGTTGTTGTAGCTTCAGTTGTTGTGGTTGGAGGTTCAGTTGTTGTTGTATCTTCAATTGCTGTTGTTGTAGGTGCTTCAGTTGTTATGGTTGTAGCTTCAGTTGTTGTGGTTTCAGCTTCAGTTGTTGTTGTTGCAGCTTCAGTTGTTGTAGTTAGAGCTTCAGTTGTTGTGGTTGTAGCTTCTGTTGTTGTGGTTGGAGGTTCAGTTGTTGTTGTAGTTTCCGATGTTGTTGTAGCTTCTGGTGCTGTAGTTATTGCTTCAGTTGTTGAAGTTAGAGGTTCAGTTGTTGATGTAGCCTCAATTGTTGTTGTAGCGTCAGTTGTTGTTGTAGCTTCAGTTGTTGTTGTTATAGTTTCAGTTGTTGTAGTTGGAGGTTCAGTTGTTGTTGTATCTTCAATTGCTGTTGTTGTAGTAGCTTCAGTTGTTATGGTTGTAGCTTCAGTTGTTGTGGTTTCAGCTTCAGTTGTTGTTGTTGCAGCTTCAGTTGTTGTAGTTAGAGCTTCAGTTGTTGTGGTTGTAGCTTCTGTTGTTGTGGTTGGAGGTTCAGTTGTTGTTGTAGTTTCCGATGTTGTTGTAGTTTCTGGTGCTGTAGTTATTGCTTCAGTTGTTGTAGTTAGAGGTTCAGTTGTTGATGTAGCCTCAATTGTTGTTGTAGTGTCAGTTGTTGTTGTAGCTTCAGTTGTTGTTGTAGGAGCTTCAGTTGTTATCGTTGCAGCTTCAGTTGTTGTTGTTGCAGCTTCAGTTGTTGTAGTTAGAGCTTCAGTTGTTGTTGTTGTAGCTTCAGTTGTTGTGGGTGGAGGTTCAGTTGTTGTTGTATCTTCAATTGCTGTTGTTGTAGTAGCTTCAGTTGTTATGGTTGTAGCTTCAGTTGTTGTGGTTTCAGCTTCAGTTGTTGTTGTTGCAGCTTCAGTTGTTGTAGTTAGAGCTTCAGTTGTTGTGGTTGTAGCTTCTGTTGTTGTGGTTGGAGGTTCAGTTGTTGTTGTAGTTTCCGATGTTGTTGTAGCTTCTGGTGCTGTAGTTATTGCTTCAGTTGTTGTAGTTAGAGGTTCAGTTGTTGATGTAGCCTCAATTGTTGTTGAAGTGTCAGTTGTCGTTGTAGCTTCAGTTGTTGTTGTAGGAGCTTCAGTTGTTATCGTTGCAGCTTCAGTTGTTGTTGTTGCAGCTTCAGTTGTTGTAGTTAGAGCTTCAGTTGTTGTTGTTGTAGCTTCAGTTGTTGTGGTTGGAGGTTCAGTTGTTGTTGTATCTTCAATTGCTGTTTTTGTAGGTGCTTCAGTTGTTATGGTTGTAGCTTCAGTTGTTGTGGTTTCAGCTTCAGTTGTTGTTGTTGCAGCTTCAGTTGTTGTAGTTAGAGCTTCAGTTGTTGTGGTTGTAGCTTCTGTTGTTGTGGTTGGAGGTTCAGTTGTTGTTGTATCTTCAATTGCTGTTGTTGTAGGTGCTTCAGTTGTTATGGTTGTAGCTTCAGTTGTTGTGGTTTCAGCTTCAGTTGTTGTTGTTGCAGCTTCAGTTGTTGTAGTTAGAGCTTCAGTTGTTGTGGTTGTAGCTTCTGTTGTTGTGGTTGGAGGTTTAGTTGTTGTTGTAGTTTCCGATGTTGTTGTAGCTTCTGGTGCTGTAGTTATTGCTTCAGTTGTTGTAGTTAGAGGTTCAGTTGTTGATGTAGCCTCAATTGTTGTTGAAGTGTCAGTTGTCGTTGTAGCTTCAGTTGTTGTTGTAGGAGCTTCAGTTGTTATCGTTGCAGCTTCAGTTGTTGTTGTTGCAGCTTCAGTTGTTGTAGTTAGAGCTTCAGTTGTTGTTGTTGTAGCTTCAGTTGTTGTGGGTGGAGGTTCAGTTGTTGTTGTATCTTCAATTGCGGTTGTTGTAGGTGCTTCAGTTATGGCTGTAGCTTCAGTTGTTGTGGTTGCAGCTTCAGTTGTTGTTGTTGCAGCTTCAGTTGTTGTAGTTAGAGCTTCAGTTGTTGTTGTTGTAGCTTCTGTTGTTGTGGTTGGAGGTTCAGTTGTTGTAGTTTCCGATGTTGTTGTAGCTTCTGGTGCTGTAGTTATTGCTTCAGTTGTTGAAGTTAGAGGTTCAGTTGTTGATGTAGCCTCAATTGTTGTTGTAGTGTCAGTTGTCGTTGTAGCTTCAGTTGTTGTTGTAGGAGCTTCAGTTGTTATCGTTGCAGCTTCAGTTGTTGTTGTTGTAGCTTCAGTTGTTGTGGTTGGAGGTTCAGTTGTTGTTGTATCTTCAATTGCTGTTGTTGTAGGTGCTTCAGTTATTATGGCTGTAGCTTCATTTGTTGTGGTTGCAGCTTCAGTTGTTGTTGTTGCAGCTTCAGTTGTTGTAGTTAGAGCTTCAGTTGTTGTTGTTGTAGCTTCAGTTGTTGTGGTTGGAGGTTCAGTTGTTGTTGTATCTTCAATTGCTGTTGTTGTAGGTGCTTCAGTTGTTATGGTTGTAGCTTCAGTTGTTGTGGTTTCAGCTTCAGTTGTTGTTGTTGCAGCTTCAGTTGTTGTAGTTAGAGCTTCAGTTGTTGTGGTTGTAGCTTCTGTTGTTGTGGTTGGAGGTTCAGTTGTTGTTGTAGTTTCCGATGTTGTTGTAGCTTCTGGTGCTGTAGTTATTGCTTCAGTTGTTGTAGTTAGAGGTTCAGTTGTTGATGTAGCCTCAATTGTTGTTGAAGTGTCAGTTGTCGTTGTAGCTTCAGTTGTTGTTGTAGGAGCTTCAGTTGTTATCGTTGCAGCTTCAGTTGTTGTTGTTGCAGCTTCAGTTGTTGTAGTTAGAGCTTCAGTTGTTGTTGTTGTAGCTTCAGTTGTTGTGGTTGGAGGTTCAGTTGTTGTTGTATCTTCAATTGCTGTTGTTGTAGGTGCTTCAGTTGTTATGGTTGTAGCTTCAGTTGTTGTGGTTTCAGCTTCAGTTGTTGTTGTTGCAGCTTCAGTTGTTGTAGTTAGAGCTTCAGTTGTTGTGGTTGTAGCTTCTGTTGTTGTGGTTGGAGGTTCAGTTGTTGTTGTATCTTCAATTGCTGTTGTTGTAGGTGCTTCAGTTGTTATGGTTGTAGCTTCAGTTGTTGTGGTTTCAGCTTCAGTTGTTGTTGTTGCAGCTTCAGTTGTTGTAGTTAGAGCTTCAGTTGTTGTGGTTGTAGCTTCTGTTGTTGTGGTTGGAGGTTTAGTTGTTGTTGTAGTTTCCGATGTTGTTGTAGCTTCTGGTGCTGTAGTTATTGCTTCAGTTGTTGTAGTTAGAGGTTCAGTTGTTGATGTAGCCTCAATTGTTGTTGAAGTGTCAGTTGTCGTTGTAGCTTCAGTTGTTGTTGTAGGAGCTTCAGTTGTTATCGTTGCAGCTTCAGTTGTTGTTGTTGCAGCTTCAGTTGTTGTAGTTAGAGCTTCAGTTGTTGTTGTTGTAGCTTCAGTTGTTGTGGGTGGAGGTTCAGTTGTTGTTGTATCTTCAATTGCGGTTGTTGTAGGTGCTTCAGTTATGGCTGTAGCTTCAGTTGTTGTGGTTGCAGCTTCAGTTGTTGTTGTTGCAGCTTCAGTTGTTGTAGTTAGAGCTTCAGTTGTTGTGGTTGTAGCTTCTGTTGTTGTGGTTGGAGGTTCAGTTGTTGTAGTTTCCGATGTTGTTGTAGCTTCTGGTGCTGTAGTTATTGCTTCAGTTGTTGAAGTTAGAGGTTCAGTTGTTGATGTAGCCTCAATTGTTGTTGTAGTGTCAGTTGTCGTTGTAGCTTCAGTTGTTGTTGTAGGAGCTTCAGTTGTTATCGTTGCAGCTTCAGTTGTTGTTGTTGTAGCTTCAGTTGTTGTGGTTGGAGGTTCAGTTGTTGTTGTATCTTCAATTGCTGTTGTTGTAGGTGCTTCAGTTATTATGGCTGTAGCTTCATTTGTTGTGGTTGCAGCTTCAGTTGTTGTTGTTGCAGCTTCAGTTGTTGTAGTTAGAGCTTCAGTTGTTGTTGTTGTAGCTTCAGTTGTTGTGGTTGGAGGTTCAGTTGTTGTTGTATCTTCAATTGCTGTTGTTGTAGGTGCTTCAGTTGTTATGGTTGTAGCTTCAGTTGTTGTGGTTGCAGCATCAGTTGTTGTTGTTGCAGCTTCAGTTGTTGTAGTTAGAGCTTCAGTTATGGTTGTAGCTTCAGTTGTTGTGGTTGGAGGTTCAGTTGTTGTTGTATCTTCAATTGCTGTTGTTGTAGGTGCTTCAGTTGTTATGGTTGTAGCTTCAGTTGTTGTGGTTTCAGCTTCAGTTGTTGTTGTTGCAGCTTCAGTTGTTGTAGTTAGAGCTTCAGTTGTTGTGGTTGTAGCTTCTGTTGTTGTGGTTGGAGGTTCAGTTGTTGTTGTAGTTTCCGATGTTGTTGTAGCTTCTGGTGCTGTAGTTATTGCTTCAGTTGTTGAAGTTAGAGGTTCAGTTGTTGATGTAGCCTCAATTGTTGTTGTAGCGTCAGTTGTTGTTGTAGCTTCAGTTGTTGTTGTTATAGTTTCAGTTGTTGTGGTTGGAGGTTCAGTTGTTGTTGTATCTTCAATTGCTGTTGTTGTAGTAGCTTCAGTTGTTATGGTTGTAGCTTCAGTTGTTGTGGTTTCAGCTTCAGTTGTTGTTGTTGCAGCTTCAGTTGTTGTAGTTAGAGCTTCAGTTGTTGTGGTTGTAGCTTCTGTTGTTGTGGTTGGAGGTTCAGTTGTTGTTGTAGTTTCCGATGTTGTTGTAGCTTCTGGTGCTGTAGTTATTGCTTCAGTTGTTGAAGTTAGAGGTTCAGTTGTTGATGTAGCCTCAATTGTTGTTGTAGCGTCAGTTGTTGTTGTAGCTTCAGTTGTTGTTGTTATAGTTTCAGTTGTTGTGGTTGGAGGTTCAGTTGTTGTTTTATCTTCAATTGCTGTTGTTGTAGTAGCTTCAGTTGTTATGGTTGTAGCTTCAGTTGTTGTGGTTTCAGCTTCAGTTGTTGTTGTTGCAGCTTCAGTTGTTGTAGTTAGAGCTTCAGTTGTTGTGGTTGTAGCTTCTGTTGTTGTGGTTGGAGGTTCAGTTGTTGTTGTAGTTTCCGATGTTGTTGTAGTTTCTGGTGCTGTAGTTATTGCTTCAGTTGTTGTAGTTAGAGGTTCAGTTGTTGATGTAGCCTCAATTGTTGTTGTAGTGTCAGTTGTTGTTGTAGCTTCAGTTGTTGTTGTAGGAGCTTCAGTTGTTATCGTTGCAGCTTCAGTTGTTGTTGTTGCAGCTTCAGTTGTTGTAGTTAGAGCTTCAGTTGTTGTTGTTGTAGCTTCAGTTGTTGTGGGTGGAGGTTCAGTTGTTGTTGTATCTTCAATTGCTGTTGTTGTAGTAGCTTCAGTTGTTATGGTTGTAGCTTCAGTTGTTGTGGTTTCAGCTTCAGTTGTTGTTGTTGCAGCTTCAGTTGTTGTAGTTAGAGCTTCAGTTGTTGTGGTTGTAGCTTCTGTTGTTGTGGTTGGAGGTTCAGTTGTTGTTGTAGTTTCCGATGTTGTTGTAGTTTCTGGTGCTGTAGTTATTGCTTCAGTTGTTGTAGTTAGAGGTTCAGTTGTTGATGTAGCCTCAATTGTTGTTGAAGTGTCAGTTGTCGTTGTAGCTTCAGTTGTTGTTGTAGGAGCTTCAGTTGTTATCGTTGCAGCTTCAGTTGTTGTTGTTGCAGCTTCAGTTGTTGTAGTTAGAGCTTCAGTTGTTGTTGTTGTAGCTTCAGTTGTTGTGGTTGGAGGTTCAGTTGTTGTTGTATCTTCAATTGCTGTTGTTGTAGGTGCTTTAGTTGTTATAGTTGTAGCTTCAGTTGTTGTGGTTGCAGCATCAGATGTTGTTGTTGCAGCTTCAGTTGTTGTAGTTAGAGCTTCAGTTATGGTTGTAGCTTCAGTTGTTGTGGTTGGAGGTTCAGTTGTTGTTGTATCTTCAATTGCTGTTGTTGTAGGTGCTTCAGTTGTTATGGTTGTAGCTTCAGTTGTTGTGGTTTCAGCTTCAGTTGTTGTTGTTGCAGCTTCAGTTGTTGTAGTTAGAGCTTCAGTTGTTGTGGTTGTAGCTTCTGTTGTTGTGGTTGGAGGTTCAGTTGTTGTTGTAGTTTCCGATGTTGTTGTAGCTTCTGGTGCTGTAGTTATTGCTTCAGTTGTTGAAGTTTGAGGTTCAGTTGTTGATGTAGCCTCAATTGTTGTTGTAGCGTCAGTTGTTGTTGTAGCTTCAGTTGTTGTTGTTATAGTTTCAGTTGTTGTGGTTGGAGGTTCAGTTGTTGTTGTATCTTCAATTGCTGTTGTTGTAGTAGCTTTAGTTGTTATGGTTGTAGCTTCAGTTGTTGTGGTTTCAGCTTCAGTTGTTGTTGTTGCAGCTTCAGTTGTTGTAGTTAGAGCTTCAGTTGTTGTGGTTGTAGCTTCTGTTGTTGTGGTTGGAGGTTCAGTTGTTGTTGTAGTTTCCGATGTTGTTGTAGTTTCTGGTGCTGTAGTTATTGCTTCAGTTGTTGTAGTTAGAGGTTCAGTTGTTGATGTAGCCTCAATTGTTGTTGTAGTGTCAGTTGTTGTTGTAGCTTCAGTTGTTGTTGTAGGAGCTTCAGTTGTTATCGTTGCAGCTTCAGTTGTTGTTGTTGCAGCTTCAGTTGTTGTAGTTAGAGCTTCAGTTGTTGTTGTTGTAGCTTCAGTTGTTGTGGGTGGAGGTTCAGTTGTTGTTGTATCTTCAATTGCTGTTGTTGTAGCTTCAGTTGTTGTGGATGGAGGTTCAGTTGTTGTTGTAGCTTCAATTGTTGTTGTAGATTCAGTTATTGTGGTTGAAGCTTCAGTTGTTGTTGTTGTAGCTTCAGTTGTTGTGGTTGGAGGTTCAGTTGTTGTGGTTTGAGCTTCAGTTGTTGTAGTTGCAGTTTCAGTTGTTGTTGTTGTATCTTCTGATGTTGTTGTTGTAGCTACAGTTGTTGTTGTAGGAGCTTCAGTTGTTGTTGATGCCGCTTCAGTTGTTGTTGTAGCTTCAGTTGTTGTTGTTGTAGAAGCTTCCGTTGTTGCTGTTGTAGCTTCAGTTGTTGTGGTTAGAGGTTCAGTTGTTGTTGTAGCTTCAATTGTTGTTGTCGATTCCATTATTGTTGTAGCTTCAGTTGTTGTGGTTGAAGCTTCGGTTGTTGTTGTCGCTTCAGTTGCTGTAGTAGGAGGTTCAGTTGTTGTTGTAGCTTCAGTTGTTGTAGATTCAGTTATTGTGGTTGAAGCTTCAGTTGTTGTTGTTGTAGTTTCAGTTGTTGTGGTAGGAGGTTCAGTTGTTGTTGTAGCTTCCGTTGTTGTTGTAGATTCAGTTATTGTGGTTGAAGCTTTAGTTGTTGTTGTATGGTCAGTTGTTGTGGTTGGAGGTTTAGTTGTTGTACCTTCAATTGCTGTTGTCGTATCTTCAATTGCTGTTTTTGAAAAAAAATGAAATAAGGTGTAATATTGTAGTTTTATGTAGATAAAAATAATGCATATCATTATCATTTTTATTATCATTTTATTTATTATTGTCATCTTAGTTATAATTTTTGTTTTCTTTTTTATTATCATGATTATTAACACTACTTTCAACTCATTGTTATTATTATCATCATTAACATTGTTATGATCATTATTTTTGTCATTGTTATGATTATCATGTTTTTAAAAAGTTATACGAAAATAGTTTAAAGTTCAGTAAAACTTTTCAGATGTTGATCAGAAGTGATTTTAAATTTAGTCATTATTGATCTTTTAGTATTTTTTATGAAATTGAATATGAAATTTGATATTGTTGATAAGACAGATGACACAACAAATGCTAAAAATATAGCTGAATAGAAGAAACCCACAATTTCCAAAGTAAATCTCAACGCAATAAATCAACTGCAATTTTTGAAAAGAAAAGTGTGGAATGGAATAATAAATGGTAGAAGGGCAAACTTTTTATGTACGGCCATATGTTGTATTGTCTTACATAAAAAGTAAAAAAATCATAGTACTGTTTATAAAAGAAAAGGAAAGAAAAATAGCAAGAATAAAACTTTGATTTTATTTCTTCTGACTTTTGGAAAATTGCCTGCTTCTGATGTTAAATTTGAGTTTAACCCCTTTACTGTGTCTGGCAGATATTCCCAGCAAACATGCTTTCATTGGACCGTGATGCGTAAAGCCGCCGCTGGCATGCCGATGCTGGTTCACTGTAAAACCTAACGCGGCTTGCCGTCGTTGCAAAAACGCTGAAGGTCCGATATGCTATTTTTTGTTGGCTTGCCGTTGCCGGCTGAAGAGTGGCAAAACACTAAGTTGTCAAAGCGTTTTTAAAATGGCATGGCAGCATCGGTAAGTATATCACAGTACACTGTAGTTTTACTACATGTAAAAATATATACGATGTATTTATTTTTACATGTAGTAAAACTACATACAAAAAATGTATACAAATATATACGATTGTTTAACGTTGTGTTCTCATTCATTTATTATCTCTCATGTCACCTCATTCATTTTTTCCTTTTTTAGTGTTATTAGCTTTTTTAATTGTTATTGTTCTTTTTATTATTAATATTTTTTTGGTACTATTTATATTAATAGTTTTTGTTGCTTGTTTTTTTTTTTTGCTTTATTTGTTTATTTTATTGAGGTGTCACTCCAATGACTAGTTTTTAACTATACAAGTGACAAAAAAACAAAAAGCTATAAACATTGAAATATCTAATTTTTTGTAGTATAATAATTTTTAAAGTTTTAAAAAATACAGACAAAATAATCATTCAAAGAAAATCTTTTTTTTCTGCAACTTTTTGTGTAAAAGTATTTAGTTTAATAAATATTAGGTTATTGATCAGAGTGTTGAATATATGATGAATAATGTGTTTCAGTGTTTTGAAACACATTCATCATATATTCAACATTCTGATGAAGCTTTTTTGTTGAGTTTGTTGTTGTTGTCTCAAGAAGCTGCGCTTTAATCTAAAGTTTTGTAATAGTCATTGATACCTGTTTAAGAAACCATAATTCTTCTTTTACATTCATTTTTCTTTTTTACAAGGTCTGTAGCAGTTTTATGTATGTATTTTTGTATGTATGAATCAGTTTTGTGTTTGTAGTAATGATTAAAAAATACAGCATAATTCAAGTTCTGGAAAGTTAGTCTACTGTTTGATCATATCAACCAATTAAAATTTGCTTAAATTTTTGAAAAAGTAAGAAATAGTTTGGTGCTCAACTTCTAAAGCAGATAAGAGGAAATCTAAGGAAATTCAGCTACCAGCTGGCCTTTTTTTCTTTTATAAACTATTTTTGTAAACCTCATAAAAACTCAGTGTGTGAAAATATGCTTGTGATTTAATATTATGTTTCTGATTACTATTATCTTTTTTCAGGTTTGGATTTTTTTCTAATTCTGATGCGCACATATTTACGCTTGTGCCACTTCAAGGATTATGTTCACCATGGCTAAAAAACTGTTTGGATTGCAACCAGGTACTAAAGTAACTTTTCATTATATGATAGCAGATTTTATTTTGAAAATAGGTTTAGTTTTACATTGAAAAAAGAAACTTGATCTTATTTAAAATCCTCAACCATATTGGAAAATTGAGATCAGTATGCCAGGTAGTCTTTTTTTAAGGTAATTTAAGCCATCCTAATTTAACTTTTTTTTTAAGGTAAATTAAACCGTCATTTTGAGTGTCTTATTATGTGGAATAACAGTTTCATTTTTGAAAAAATAGCATGTTTGATATTACAGTTAGTTAGAGATGACGGTCTGGTGTTTTACTTTAAAAAATGCAGGTGTCAGATAATATGTGTATTACTTTACTTTTATATTGTTTTTTTAAAGATATTTCCACAGCTTTTTAATTAACTATGCTTTTGTTTTTTTTAAACTAGGTATTGACGTTAACATTATATTGGTTTTATTTACATTTTGTTGAATATAGATACACTTATGCCGTAGAGTTACTTGCTATCAACTTGCTATTTGATATAAGCCCTTCAAAATGTCTTTAAAAACTAAAAAGGTTAGTTTATTATGTTTATTCTAGTATCTCTTAACTGGTTGATTTCTATATTTCGATTAATATATAAGTGTCTTCTTTCAAGGCTACATTAAAAGTCTGCAGACCGCTACGTGAAGCGAATTTCGTTTAACGTTATTGTTTTTCTACTGTATGTAGTATCCGAATGAAGTGTGACATGTTTCTTTTTATATTGAAAAGATTTTAAAAATAGAGTCGCCAAACGCAATTTAAACATTAATTTATCGAGATTATACATGTTTTAGATGATAATTTTATTATGTTTGTAATATGTAAATTGTACTTGTATATCTCAATCTTGAATAATTTTTATTATTATTTTAGATTGTTCTCTATTCATATTTATTAACCGGGTATTAGGTTAAAACGCCAAGGCTTAGGGTAATTGATTTACCATAAGTGTTTGAGGTAGTAATGATATTCAATAAATTCGAAAAAGTTTAATATGTGTCGTCTATGCATTGTTTTGGATGAGGTCATGTAATAAAAATAATAAAAATTTCGCTAAAGATAAGTGTCTAAATTCAAAGAAAAGTACAAAAATAATATTAGAAAGGTTCATGCCTCAAAATTGAAGCGCGAATTACAGAAGGTCCTATATCGAAACGCTGTCGCTCCAACATTAGCTTGCTGCGAACGGACCGCCGTTGAAAATTTAGCGTTTTGCCGCCACCGGTCCGCTGTTGAACCGAATTGTTTTTAATGTTTTTTTTTTTACTTATTAACAATCTTGTCTTGTTATAAAAAATATTTGCTATATATATTATTAAAAGAAAAACTTGTGACTCTTGTCATTAGTTAATGATTATAATACAAAACGTTATGTTAATATAAAGATACAACGTGTGACTTTGTTGATAGTTAGCATGGCTAATTAATTATGCAAATCAAAATCACAACATCTCCCCCAGCTCAACAAGAGCATATTGTGCTCTTCTCCCATAGCAAGTGAATCAAACAGGCTGTAACTTTTGCGCACTATTTATTGGATAGCTTAGATCAATGCTACCCATACTGTTGTCAACTTTGCCATAATCTAGAAGATTTATTTTAAAATTTGGATCGTTATTGTCGACGTGTTTTAAGTTCGTTTCAGGCGGTTTTTAACATCTCGATAGATAAGTTTTGTTTCCCATTTCAATTTCATGATTTGCATAATATGAAATGAATTGGAATTATCTAAGAAAACTTCAGAAAGAGGTTCTGGTGATGACCATATTGCTTCTAACAATTAAACAACCATTGCTGCATTTCTCTCGCTTAATGGTGTATATAGCATGTATCTGCTTGGTCCACAATCAATACAGGCGAAGTATAGCAATAAATCAACATAAATAACATCGCAGGATTTTTTTTCCCATAATTAACAGAAAAACTTCCGTTAACTCTTTATCACATTAGGATCAATTGAATTACATTCATCACATACAGTGACAACCTGTTTTACTTTGTTGTCTCTGTTAACGCGGATACAAACTTGTTTACACAACTCCATACTCTTGGAAATTCCCATGTGTGCTATTGTGAATACATTCTTTGAGTCTGCTGATTAGCACACTTATAAATGGTATTACAATCTTGCGGTGCAACATTATTTTTTATCCACTACGTTGGCACATCAGACTTTGGTCAGAGCCATGTAGCACCTTCTATTTTTTGATCACCTTGCATTATCACAACTCCAGGCTTAAGCAGGAATTTTTATTCAAATGAATAAAAATTACTACTTTAAAAAGACTACGTTATTTTTTGAAACAATTTTTTTTTGCAGCTTTTTAGAAAAAATAGATGTTTATACAATTTAAAAATAATATAAAAAACACTTTTTAATAATTTAAATAAAGTTTGTTCATTCATTAAACAATAATCAATAGAAATTTGTAAGCGTTTTGCAAAACTTTACAAGGTTTCAAAAGATAAGTTTTACAGTAATTTATTTCAAATGCAATTAAAAATATAACAATCAGCAATTTTCGCTTAGAGTTTGAGTTTTTTGAGTTTTATTTTAGTGCTTGTATATTTTCTTTCTTGTAAGGAATTGTTCTCTTTTTACATTTTTTTTTTTTTAATTTCTTCCTAGTTTAAGTTTAGCTTAGTGTTTCTTTTTTTATCGCATTTCTAAAATTCCTTTTAAAACATTAAACAGTCATGGTCAAAATTTCAAAAAAAAAACCACTTGCGTGGTCAGGAATAGCGCTCAATCGCACACCATTCCTGTCCAAGCCTGCAACTCCTTTTGCGAGCGAACTCGCATCACACCATACAGTTAGAAAGGCAGTTGGTTTAGCATTCCATACACTTCTGCCAGATTACATTTTACGACTTTATCTACAACTTCCTGCATTAATTCAAAAATGTACTTGATGATAATAAGTTCACCCCAACCTACTTCCAGATTGCATTTTAAGACTTTATCTACTAATTCCTGCTTAAATTCAATAACGTACTTATTCATAATAGGTTCATCCCAACCAACTTTGTTTGTACATCATTTTTTATATATGCAAGCGAGTCTTAACTATGAGCGTATAAGAAACATAGGGCGTTCAAAGTTTCATCCTCAAGAAATGATCGTAATTTTGTGACAACTTTGATCACAGTTTTTAAGTATTCGCAACAATTTTCCAAATATATGCCACAATTTGCTTCTTCTTCGAAAACTGCCATCTCATTACATATAATTTTTGATTGTTCGAAACATTCAATCTTCCCTTGTTGTTACATTTCTTATATTTCAAAATTACAAAGTCAAGGTTTTCATTCAATGACAAGTTTACAGTGTTGTCAATAAAATCTGTTGATCAAAATTACTTAAACATCTGACTTTCTGCATTACGGAAGCTCCATCAATAGTAATGTCTTCATCGTAGTTCAGCATAAACTGCGTCAACACTGTTTTAACTAAATCAATGCATTTTTTAGCAGAAAGTGAACCAACAAATCTAGCTAATCCAAGGCTCCAAAATTTGTCCTCGTTGTGAATGTTTACATTTAAATACCTGCAATTTTTAATTGACGTCAATTGTCCATTTGTCAATTGTCAAACTGAATCACATCCCTTGCAATTGAAGGTTATTGAACTTAGATATTACAGTTTCCTTGATTGTGTTTGCGTATTTGTGTACCATATTGCGATTTGTCATCGCCAATTTTGGAACAACAAACCCACAAGCTTCAAGCGATGTTCTGAGTTCTGCTGATGTGACAAATGCACTTAAAGTCCGAAAATGGCGGTCAATTTAGAAAAACTGCAGGCAACTAATTGTCGCGAAATATTCTCAAGTTTTAATTTTCTTTTAGTAATTTTCTTTTCACATTGCGTTTGCATTAGCTTTATATTCTATTCACACTGCGTTTTCGTTTCAACGCGCGTTTGGTTAAATTAGTAAACATTCCATTATAGAAATCAGCTGTAACAACTTCAAACTTTCATTCTTTACGAAAGTGCAAAACTCACTAGTTTGGGAAAGCAGTATAGTATCGAAAAACAATTGGTTTAAAAACGGAATAGTATCGAAATTTTTTTGATCGAATGTTTTTTTGGGAATTATATCGAAAATTAATTTTAAGGAATTAATTCGAAAAAAAAAAATCAAAATCCATTTTGAAGTAATAATTTTAAAAGTGCCTATACGGAATAATATCGGAATTTGGATTTAGGAATGGTATCGAAAAACTAGCAAAGAGTTAGAACATGTGAGGAGTGTTACAACATCGACTTACAAATAGGTAGAACATACAGGGTGTGCTGCTACATCGACTGACAAATTGGTAGAACATGCAAGGAGTGCTGCTACATTGACTCACTGTTTGGTTTGGGCAGACAGTCTATCAATTAAAAATAATTGAATCATAATCATTTTTTAATTTTTGACATTATTCAATTTTTAATTACTTTGATGTTAATCATTTTCTTCTAATTTCGATATTTTACTGCTTTTAGGATTTTTGATACTATTTCTTTTTTTACAATTTCGATTTTATTCTCTATTTCGATATTATTCCGGAAATTTCATTTTCGAATTAGTTCAGTTTTGCTGTTTTCAATATTGTTACTACTACCCACTCGCTTTAATGTTCTACATTGAAGCGAGTGACATAATGACATTATAAAATTAAATCAGTGCTTTGTTAATAAAAGGAAGACAAAAATTTACTTTTAAATTAAACAAGTTTCATCTTTAACTAAATATTTTTAACAATAATTTTTCTTATAAAAAATCAATTAAACAACTTTATACTCTCATTACAAGATGAACGAGCGTTGTTTATAGCGAAAGATTTAAATATTTCATTTACTTTAGTGTTTCACGTAAAGAGAGAGATCGCATCCGCTATGTTACTAGCCCTCTTCATTTATGTTAAATACTGGTATTGAGTCAAACCATTACCGGTAGCATATTTTGAAACCCTATACAGGCTCAGAATAGGCAGAAAAATGAGCGATCTGATTCGCTGATTTTGAAAGAGAGGCAATTGCGATTTTGTTGAAAAATATAATTAAAATCAAAACAAACAGATTTTTGAAATAAATTTCAAAGTAATGATATACTAAGTTTATCAATACAAGTCATGTGTCACTATCAACACAGGAAATTTATTTTATTTTAGCACTCTTCAGAGTATTTAAAATGTATCAAAATCTATTTGTACAAGAGAATTTTCACTCATAAAAATTTCAATAAAGTTTATCTTGGCGATGAAGATTTTATCTATTGTTAGTTTTAAGAAACGAAAAAAAAAATGTGTTGAAGTAAATTTGAAAAAATCTACAAATATGTTTCTCTTAAAATATGCTCTTGGCCTTAAAGCATTCTCAACTACATAGTTTATATAAGTATGTTGTACGAGACTAATAGTGAAGCACTTTTGCATACAAAGTTCATATGCAGTTTTACGTGACTACTGGTGAAGAACTTTATTTATAAACTGATTTACATGTTTATTATAAAGAGTTGAAAATTAGAGTTTTTAAAAAAAGAAAATTTGTACTAATTGCAAAACTAACTTACATGTTCCATGTCAATATATGAGCTCTGAGGAGATTTTGTTTTCATGCTTTGTTTCAACCATAGTTTGGAGGAGGCGGATATATTTTTTTATTACGTAACTTTAATAAAACATCGTGTTAAACCATTAAAAACTTTTTTTGAAATTTAAAAAAATTTTCGCAGGCTACATTAAGTTATAAAATATTTGAAAATTTAACAAAAGAAGTGATATCTATGTTTGTCTACAGAACAGTAATTTTTGTACAGTTACATATAAACACTGACATTTAAAGCAAGAAAAAGTACTGAAGTCAAATAAGTTAACCAAATAAAAGTGGATTATGGCATAAATAAATGTGGATTATGGCAAATGATTGTGGCATTTTTTGTATTGTATTAAGTGAAAAAAAAAAAGATTTAAAAAACTAAACTAAGTGGTTGAAATCAAACGTTTTAATGAAAAAAGAGTTATAAAAAAAAGAAAATAAAACTATCAAAAAAAAGAACAAAATAAGTTGTCATGCTATGAATATTTTTGCTATTATAAAATGTGTTTTGTATGCATAAACTCTTGAAATATTTCACTTGAATTTGCATGTGTGCAAGATTTCTAAATGTGTTTCTCATCAAATATAATGTCCGTGTTTTATAAAGCATGCTCGATACAAAGTTTATATGCAATTGCACCAGACTACTGGTAAAGTACTTAAAATATGCAAAGTATAAATTTTAAGCTGAGCCAGAGGTTGTTCTAAGCTCGTTACTGCATCTTTATACCAACTTGTTAATTATAAACGATTTAACATTTAAAATTATGGAAAAAGAAAATTTTTACAGATGTTTTTCCAAACTAGCTTACATGCTCCATATAAACCAACCTAAATTTTGAGAAGGCTGATAAGGCGTACATCAATATTTTTCTTTATATATATTATATAGGATGAAAATTGGATATTAATCTAATGGAAATAATTTGAATACTAAATTGGATAATAATCTATAGGAAAATTTAACAAAAAAAGTGTTTTTTCACTGAACATTAAAACTTTACTGAGTATTAACATTTAACAATTAAACATTTAACAATAAAACATAACAATTTAACAATATAACTTTAACAATTTAAAATTTAAAATACAAAATTTAACAATTTAAAATTTAAACAATTTAAAAATTAAAATATAAAATTTAACAATATAAATTCAACATTTAACAATAAAACATAACAATTTAACAATAAAACATAACAATTTAACAATAAAACATAACAATTAAACATAACAATTAAAAATTTAACAAAAAAATTTGTTTTTTCACTGAACATTAAAACTTTACTGAGTATTAAAGTCAAAAATTTTAACCAAATAAAGGTGACTTATGGCAATTTTTGTAATAAAAATAACTTCATCAAAATTAGCTTTTAATTTGAAGAAGCAAGTTTTCAAAAAAATTATTAATATTGTATCAAAATAAAACATGACGCATCTCTGTTTTTATATTAATAAACAAGAGATATTCACAGAAATTTAAAAAAATAACACTTGTTTTTATTCGTTATACCAAAAATTACATAATGAAACTATTCATAAAATTTGTAAATATGGAGTACATTTTATTTAAGGTTTTTTTTTTTAATTTCTTTAGAGCTGACATATTTTCTTTTTCTTCTGGAGGATTTAATGTAAAATAAATTATCAGCATTATAAATATATAAAATTTATTAAAGTTATTTAATATTATTTACCATCAGTTGCTATTAAAGGATACACATTTTATATTAATTATAGAATAAAATAACGAGTATTTTGTTCAGGTTAAAAGCTATATACCAACAAACATGTATTGAGTTTTGAAATTCAAATGAACAACAACATGAACTTGCATGTTTGCAATCTTTCTTGTTTCTACCTTTTTACACTTAGTTTTTCATAAAGGTGTGGTTAGTTGAGAGTTATTGCTTTTGGTAATCAGTTTACTATATCAAAACACACTTGTAAACATCAGGTTATAGATTTTTTCTAATAGCTTATTATGCTACAATGCTTTGTGATCTTTTATTACTATACATTACCAAAGGATATCTAAATTTGCTCTTGCTTACAATTGCTTTTAATTTAAGAGTGTTGCAAATTATCTGGGATAGCTATAACAACCAATAAGCAATATTCTCAAACTTTTTTAGTGTTGTATATAATTTATATATGGGAGTAATAAGTGTAAAGTTCTAAAAAGAAATTAAGCTATTTTTTCAAAACACTTTTCTTGCTAAATGATTGGATAAATGGGAACTTAATTTGAAAAAAATTATACCAAGTTAATAATAGTCTATTGATATTAGTAGGTAAATTTTAAAACTGTTTTAAAAATCTATCGTATGAGAATCACAGCATAGTCAAGCTTTACCATCTGGTTTATAGTTTGTTACAATGGTTGTCTTTTTTATATCTTAGAATTATAAAAACAAACTAAATTTTTTAAATCTTTATTTTTAAGAAAAAATTCTGAAAATCACGGATGTTTTAAGTTGTGAGGGTGTGTATAAGTATTTGTACTATATTGCACAAAATTGGATAGAAAAATCATAACTTTTTTTGCTAATATTATTTGGTTTTTTGTGAAATTACTCAAATTCACTTTTATCATTCAATACGCTCTTTGACATTTGTTTTGATTTAAACATACGCGCAAAAGCCTCTCTTTCAAAATCAGCGAATCAGATTGCGCATATCTCTGCCTATTCTGAGTCTGTATAGGGTTTCAAAATATGCTTACCGGTATTTCGGTACTTGAAAAAATCCGGATGCGTTGAAAAAATCAAATGCGTTGTAGTTCAACGCATTTGAAAGCCAACTTGTTTTTAATGTTTTTCTTGTTAACAATTTCGTCTTGTTACAAAATTTTTTCGCTATATATATTATTAAAAATACATCTCGTGACTTGTCACCAATTAATGATCATTAGGGATTGTCCGTAAAGTACCTACGCTCTGAGGGGAAGAGGGGTCTGCAAATAGCGTATATAAGATGAGAGGGCAGTGAGTCAATTGTAAAACAAAGGAGACACTAAATTAAAAAAATATCATAAAATGTTAGATAAATAGGTTAAAAGCATAGGTACTTTTAAGGAGGTGGTGGGTACTCAAAAAAGCGTGTTGCAAAATACGTGGGGGAGGGGGGCGGAAAGGGATGGTAGAGGGTGGACAAAAAAAAGCGTACGTACTTTATGGACGACCCCTTATCCGAAAGGTTATAATAATAAAAAAACACGTTTGACTTTTGTTAATAATTAGCATAGCTAATTAATGACGCAAATTGAAATCACAACAATATGTTTTATGGTAATTTGTTAAACTATTTTACTTGGTACAGGTGTATGGCCTTCATTATACACTTCCAAGCCTTCCCAGGACACGCGTATGGTTTTTCGTCTTGTATGACCACACGCGAGTATTTTATTTTAGACAACTTGGTAACGGCCATTTGCAAGTTTTAAAACAATCATTGCGGAAAAAGTTTCAAAAACAAAAAAACCAAAACTACCAAAAAAGGAAATAAAATATATTTATAATTTAAATAATTTGTGCACTGTTTTAATTTTGTTTATTTAGAGGGTTGTAACGTTCAGTAACAAAATTAGAAAATAAAACAATAAACTTACAACAATAAACTAACTGCATTATAAGAGTAATAACACTATTATAGTTTTATTACTTTTATAACGCATTATAACTTTTATAATTCATTCTTTGTTTAAACACCATAAGTAATCCCAAATTTTAATTAAAGTTGAAAAGTATCTAGAAAAATAGAATAAATATTTAAATAATATTTAAAACTTAAGGACCTTAAACAACTTTATAAATACGTACCATATAAAAAGACCATAAGTAACGTAACAGACCATAAGTAACGTTTTTCATAATACTTAAGCATCATGAAAAACGTTACTTATGGTCAGTAAAAACGCGCGTTAATTTTAAAATCAACCAATAAAAAATTTTTATTGGTTGAATTTAAAAATTAACGCGCGTTTATATGGACTTTTAATTACGTTTTTCATGAGGCTAAACTTTCTATAGCGTATGTTTTTATAATGTTATTTCAGTGATTTGTCGATGTTTCTGAAGTTTTTAATAGTGTTTGAATTTCCGCTTTATTTTTTTTAGATGCTTTTCTACTCTAGTTAATGTTTGGAATTACTAATGTTGTTTAAACAAAGAATGAACTTTGAAAGTAATAAGTGCTTTTTAAAAGTAATAACACTATTTTAGTTTTATTACTTTTATAAAGCAGTTAGTGACTAGATTGTGTTATTACTTTTCTAGTCGTAAGTTTATTGTTTTGCTTTGTTTTTTATAACTTTCTCGCTAACAAACCTATAATAATTTGCACCTTGAAGACAAAGTACATGGTTTCGCATAAACTATATTTTTGAAGACTAGACATTTTTCTAGAGTTTGCAAATCGCGATCGCTTAATTTAATCCTTGATATATAGTTATTACATTAAAATTATACAAATATATTTTACAAACAGATGGCAGTTTATATTTTTGCTTTCCCCTCTTACAAAAAAAACAAATAAAATATAGGAAAATCATTTTTTTTTAATGTTTAAAACTGTTTTTTTTGTTGTTTTTTTTTTTTTTTTGCTTTGACTTACCGAATTTTGCTGCCAAAAATAACAACTGTCTAGAAGAAACAAAAATAAAAACAGTACACAAATTATTGAAATTATTGTTATTATTATTTTATATATTAAATTTATTTTAACTTTCTATTCTTATTTTGCTTTCTTTGTTATTGAAACTTTGAAATCACCAACACATATAATAAATCTTGCAAACGGCCGTGACCAAGTTGTCTAAAATAACATACTCATGCGTGGACTTACAAGACGAAAAACCGCACGCGTTTTCTGGGAAGGCTTGTACTCTAAAGTTTAATAAATCCGCCTACTTTTATTTGTTTTTTCGGAACTTCTGCAAGTTGAAATTGATAAATGGACTGAAATCTCCACTAAAAGTTGTATAAATAAAACTCTTCACAATAAAGTTGCATATAAATAGGGTCTTGTTAAAATTGATGGTTCCTGTGATGCTTTCACAACCGAAGAATTAGTGAAACAAAAATTGACAGATTTTGGGTTAGATTTTATGTACGTAATTGGGTCTACTCATGATAGTGCTACAGTAATGCAAAAATATGGACGGATAGTTCTTGTAGAGAGTCAATTTTGCTACAATCACGGTAATCAACTGGCCATAACTGATATTTTCTACAAAAATTTTTGTACAAGCAACAACCGAACATGTTCGAGTGATGAATCAAATGAAGATGCCGATGAATATGATACTGCAAACGATTCCGAAGAACTTCTTTTTAATCTTAATTTGGAAGAAGATAATGATTTGGATTCTGATTATAATGAGAATCATTATCATAATAGGTTGAGTCGCAGCAATAATTTAAATGATATCTTATAGAAACTGTTCATGGAAGCAGCAACAGAACATTTCAAGATGACTTCAAGTCTGTACTAAATAATTCACGTAAACTGATTAAACTTTTTAAATTGTAAAGCGTTTGTAGCTCCGTATTGCAAAAGCATGTTTTGGAACAAGAAAACAAAAAACTGATTTTAAAACTTGACATTAAAACTCGGTGCAACTATTTGGTCCTCATAATTGAGAGGTTTGTAAAATTGAAACCATGCATTCAAAAAGCAGTTTTGGAAATTTGAACAAATAGTTTTTATGAGGATGTTGATTTTATAGTTTTAAAAGATATTTTAAAAGTGTTAAAATCTATTAAATTGGCTTTTCATAAACTTTTTTAAGGATTTGGTTAAATTTTTTTAATCTTTTTTATAAATACAGCGCAATCCCACTGAAAAATATAACCGCGTCCCACATGGGTTCCGCGTGGGTTCCGTGTGGGATTGATGGGATTTACGTGGGACGGATTTTCCCATGTGGTATCCGTATGGAAATTTGTCACCTTAAACCCATGTGGGTAATCCCACATGGGTTACATGTGGGAACCATATGGTATTTACACACATGGGAAATCCCACGTGGGTTTCATGTGGGATTTGCATGGGAATTAATTTGAAAGCTAGAAACTAAATAAAAAACTTTTTAAAAAAAACTAAATTAAAATTTTTAAATCGACATTGCATTGCGTTACGTTTATATTGTGTGAAATATTTTATATTAATATAGAGAATGGCAAGCAAGTATGTAAAAACCACGAATAATGTTTATCTTTCTTTATAGAAATAAGATTAAGATTTGTGTAAATAGACGTATTATTAGGATAATATAATAGTTATTTGAATATAGATCTTGAGTATATTATCTGCAAACAATTAACTGATGAAAGTTCAAATGTTGTCAAAAACCAAGCATGCATGCATAGGACACTACAGTGTCCCACAAAGAAATGCAGGTTTGAAAGTCAAAGAATTCCCAACTTTCTTTGTTAAAAAAGAAAAAAATAGGGTGGGTCCAGTTTTCAAAGTAATATAATCTAAAGTAATGTTTAAATAAAATAGTATACTTTAAAATGCATATAGTTATACATATAACTCCTGATATAGTTATACATATAACTCCTGATATAGTTATACATATAACTCCTGATATAGTTATACATATAACTCCTGATAGTTAACTATATGTATAACTAGTTTTATATATAATTTGTTATAGAAACTTATTTTTTAAGGTTATGCTTGAACAAATTAGTACCAGTTAATTCAAATTTAAGATTTAGTTAAAGTTCAAGTTAAAGTTCTTATTTATTCATTGTTTTTGTTAATTTTATATTTATTTGTTCAAATTTGTTAATTAGTACTATTTCTTACTACAGTAAGAATGTTTATCATTGTTGAATGTGATTTTATTTGTTAATTTTATTTTCAACATATTTTGACAACACCCTTGACATTTTAAATGATGACAGCTTTACTTTTCTATTGATGTTAAATATATTACGTTTGAATAACTCAGATTGTATCATAACTGAATTATTGTAAGCTTTGTAGGGGTTTGTTGTATATCAAATGGTGTTTTAAATAAATTAAAAATAATATATATATATATATATATATATATATATATATATATATATATATATACAACATTAAAACAATAAAATTGATACAAAATTTCACTTTAAAACGAATACCATTAACATTGTGATGATAATAGCATTAGGAAACTAGTATTTATGTATTAATATTATACTATAAATAAATAGTTTTTTGATTCATTTTATAAAATAGAGACTGACAACTGATAATTAATGGAAATAAATACAAATTATAAAAATCATGTAAACTTCATTTATTATTTCTAAATACTATATTAATGTTAGTCTACAAAGTTAAAATCAATTTAGAGCATTTTTATTAGTTCTTTTGCGATTCGCACTTCCACTTCTGTCTCTCAAGTTTATAAAATAGGTGGTCAAAGCTTGCTCAATAGGTAGGTTCTCAGCATAACAATGCTTTTTTCTTACACTTTCTAAAGAGAAATATGGCAAATTGATTACTTATTTTACCTAAATCATAGGATCATCTATGCATAATGATGTCAGATGATGATCCGGTTTATTGAACACCTTTACCCTTTATCAAACTCAGTCAATTTATTGCCATCTCCCATTGAAAATGATGCCAGTTTTTGTTATCATATTATGATGGTATCTAAATTGCTAATATAATATAAAAAATGCATATACCACCAATTTTTTTCTGGTTCAATTATACATTTATTCTCAACAGTAGTAAAAGTAAAAAAAAAAAAAAAACACAAATTGTTCTTTCAGATAAGCAAGCTAATTTCTGAATTTAAATTGTTTTTCCTATGATCCTCTACAGTTTTAAGCAACAAAAGCAAGAAGTTTTTAGACCACATTGTTGGTGTAAATACCTCTAAAACCTGCTCATAGCTAGCATAAATTGTTTTACTTTTTTTTAAATAAAATTATTTACTTTTTTTTTATTCAATTTTTTAATTGACATCATTTTGGTCTCAACATTCCCTCCCATTGTTAATTATTGTTAAACTCACACTGCCCCTCTATCTACTGGCATCATGATCCCATAGCCTAAATACTATATATATATATATATATATATATATATATATATATATATATATATATATATATATATATATATATATATTATATATATATATATATATATATATATATATATATATATATATATATATGTATAATTTTTACTTTATTTACAACACCATTTGATATACAACAAACCCTTACAAAGCTTACAATAATTCAGTTAAGATTCAATCTGAGTTATTGAAACGTAATAAATTTAACATCAATAGAAAAGTAAAGCTGTCATCATTTAAAATGTAAAGGGTGTTGTCAAAATATGTTGAAAGTAAAATTAAGTTACTAATAAAATCACGTTCAACAATGATAAATATTCTTACTGTAGTAAGAATTAGTACTAGTTAACAAATTTGAACAAATAAATATAAAATAGTGAAAAAACAATGAACAAATAAGAACTTGAACTTGAACTAAATCTTGAATTTGAATTAATTGGTACTAATTTGTTCAAGCATAACCTTAAAAAATAAGTTTATATAATAAATTTTATGTATAACTAGTTATACATATAGTTAACTATCAGGAGTTATATGTATAATTGCATGCGTTTTAAAGCATTTTATTTAATTTATATATTACTTTAGATCATATTACTTTGAATACTGGACCCAGCGACTTTATTCCCAATTACACTGTGGTACTCCAGATTAAAAATTGAAAAGTTTCTGTTAATATCCTGTTTTTGTTCCTCAATGTAGTTTGTAAGTCCCTTAAGTCATAAGGACCTTATTATATCTAAAGTTAAAAGTTTTGAAGCATAAAAAAAGTTACAGAAACTTATCTCCCCCCTATTTTAATTTTTTTTTTTTATTAAAGAAAATTTGACTTTCAAACCTGCATTTCTTTGTGGGACACTGCAGTGTCCCATGCATGCATGCTTGGTTTTGACAACATTTGAACTTGCATCAGTCAATTGTTTGCAGATAATATACTCAAGAACTATATTCAAATATCATATGAACATGTTAGAGAATGTTCATATAATATTTGAACATCACAAATTTAATAATATTGTTGTGATATGTTATATAAATAATACCATAATAGATTATGATATGAAAATAAGATAGGATTGAAAATAAGATAGGATATAAAGGCAATGATCAAAGAATAAATTTACTTATAGAAATTTAGATTTTTGTTTATTAGTTTCAGAATATTATATTATGTGTGACCGCGGCCTTCTATAATAACAAGCCTTACCATCGCGCAACAAATTTGTTAATCTGAAGGCCAAATCCTAATCCTGTGTTTACATTTTCATCTTTTAACATTAGACGAAAGTTTGTGTTCGCGCTTTTTTAATAAATCTTTAAAATTTAATTGGTTTATAAATTAGATAGCGCAACTTCAAGACGATAACGTTGTAAGTTTCAAGGCGTTAACATTGTAAGGTAATAATATTGTCAAACTAACGATTAGTTTTTTTAAATGCCTTAAAAATGCCTTTGAAATGCTGTGTATCTCTTTGCAAGTCGAACTATCTCAACTACAACAAAAATATCAATTTATACAACTACATCTACAATATCAATTACAACTACAACGAAGTTTATATGATTGTTTGTGTATTGACTACAAGTTGCCAAGTATAAGGACTTTAACACGATTGACTTCAAAAATAAGCTCAATGGAGGACCTAAGTTTCATAAATAGTATTTTTATGAATTTAAATCCATTAAAAAGAATTTCCATACTACTAATTGATGAGGTCTATGTCAAAGCTTCATTACTTTACCAAAGAGGTGCTTTGTTTGGTCAAGCAGTAAACTACCCTGAAAAGTTAGCTAAAACAATTTTATCATTTATGATTAAATGTCTTTTTGGAGGTCCAGAAT
Source organism: Hydra vulgaris (assembly GCF_038396675.1). Lineage (NCBI taxonomy): Eukaryota > Metazoa > Cnidaria > Hydrozoa > Anthoathecata > Hydridae > Hydra > Hydra vulgaris. Next base: position 37,100,453 of record NC_088924.1, on the reverse strand, counting down.
TTATATGTAGAGCTCAACCTGTTGCAAATCTTTCCTCTGAATTCCAGTTTGCTCAATGTCAACAAATTGTCTATACAATAAATACTATTGAAAATAGTAAGACACTGGTAATAATTACTGATGGTAACCGTGTAAATCAAAGAATTTTTGGAATGTTTAAAACAGTTAATAGTAAACCATGGTTAACAACATCAGGTATATATTTTTTGTATGATTATGTGCATCTACTAAAATCTATATGAAATAATTGGTTGACAAAAAAGACTGGGGAACTTCAACTTTTGAACAATAAAGAACTGGCTTTGGCTAAGTGGAGTGATTTAGAAACTATATATAAAACTGAGTGCAATAGTCTTTTTAAACTCTCTTAACTTACAGCTAAATCAGTTTATCCAAAACCAATAGAAAGACAATCTGTAAAGTTTTGTTTGTCTGTTTTTTGCAAAGAAACAGTAGCTGCATTAAGAACGCATCCAGAGATCGAAAATAAAGCATTTGAAGGTACTGCTGTATTTATTGAAAAATAATTTTTTTTCGAATGTTGTTAATGTCAAAGCACCTGGTGCTGGCATTCGGTTAAGAAATGAATTATGCAAAGAAATCCACTCAGTTGGTGATCAACAGTTACAACTGCTACGAGATATTGCTGAACTGTCAAATTTTATGAAACCTACAGGTAAGCGTGTAAAACAGCTTACGCTAGATACTAGCAACGCAATAGCGCATTTATGTTATGGCTTTATTGATCTTGTAGAAACTTTGTTGAGTAATGGAGCAAAGTATGTCTTATTAGGTTGGTTTTCAACAGATCCACTTGAAAAAGCTTTTTCTAAGCTTTGACAGGGATCTGGAGGTACTTACTTTATAAACGCTAAATCTGTAATTGAAAAAATTAATATTCAACTTACTAAATTGATATTACAACTTGACATTCCTGTTGATGGTATCGATGGTCATACTTGTGACATATGTTTTAGAGATATTTCTACTGATGAAAAAGAACTTCTGGATAATATACATGATCTTGAAAGCTCAGTTAATAAATCTACATTAGTGGCTATACTTTACATAGTTGGCTATGTGCAAAAAAGCGAAATAAAAATTTATGATGATTCTACCAATTATTATAAATATGGAAGTTATCTGTATAGCCTAAACAAAGGCGGACTTGAAATTCCTTCTGATGCCCTTTTCTAATGGTCAATATTTTGCTTTTTTTTTCAAGGTGCTACTGACCCTTTATACAGAACATTTTGTGTTACTCAGTTTTAGTTCATTGCTGCTAAATATTAATTTAAAATCACAAAAAAACAATGCAGAGTATATTCTAATATTCTGCTAAAGAATTACTCACTAATTACCACTCCCAAAATACTAAAGCTATCATAATTTATGTGAAAATTAGTTTTGTAATTAATTATGCTATTTACTTGTTATGTTTTTTATTTTCTCATTAGCCTATATGTCTTTCAATATGTTTGGATTTGTAAAAATTTACCCTGTTGAGATATATTGGTAAAACTTTTTTTTGCTTGAATCAACTTTTGTTGGTGTTTTTTATTGTTGGTGATTTTTATTGTTACCATTTTTAGCAAAAAAAAAAATTAAAAATACAGTTATCTTTTTAATATATAGATATATACTTTGTTATGGTTATGCTTGTTATTGATACTATTTAATATTACATAAATATTCTTAATGAAATTTGAAATACGAAAAATATGATTATCTATTAACAACTTTTTGGTTTTCTTTTTATATTTCCGTCTTTACTAGAGATTATTATTAGAAAACATAGATTGCCATAACACCCTACCTAATATAAAAATATATCAATATAAGTAAAAGTGAAAGTTTAATCGGCCTTCATTTTTTACGGCATTTCGCGATGTCAAGGCCTGTTATTATAGAAGGCCGTGTGTGTGACGAAAAAGTAAAGATACTTTTGCATCCAGTGGCTATTGCACCCAACGTCTACATCATTGAAAAAGTAGGTTTTTACATTTTTGTTTTTGTTTTTTTGTTTAACTACTTATCCTAATTGATCACTTTTTTTTAGGATTCTCTCCATGGGTTCAAGCTCATTACGCATAATATGTATTCAATTACCCATAATACGTTAGTCATTGTAAGTAATAAATTAGGAAATAATTATTTGTGAAATATTGTAGTCATTAATGACTTCAACCTGGCTAATAATTAAAATTGGTCGACTCTCTCTCTCTCTCTCTCTCTCTCTCTCTCTCTCTCTCTCTCTCTCTCTCTCTCTCTCTCTCTCTCTCTCTCTCTCTCTCTCTCTCTCTCTCTCTCTCTCTCTATATATATATATATATATTTGTATTTATATTTTTTTTTTAGAAAATGTTTGAAGAAAGTTAGAAGATACTAAAAACCTTGGTATTATGCAAGCCGAAGCGATTTATTTAATTCAATCGACAAAAAACAGCGTGTAAATCGCAAAAGAAAAAATAATTTTTTTAATATTTATTTTGGATGTATTGATTAATAGCATTTATTTTAAAATAAATTCATTTTGCAACACGTTTTTTAATTTTATAAAATTTCGTCATAATAGTTTATGGTAAATCCCACATAGGTTATAGGTGAAAAACATCACATGTAAAAGATCAAAAATGCTACATATTTTGAATACCAAATGGGATAAAGTAGCAAATACCAGATTAAGTTAAGCCTCTCTGAAAGCTTCAATGATTAATTTTAAATTACTATTTAAGTAATTTTTAAATTAAAAGAATTTTAAAAATTATCATAGAAGCATTCGGACTTTCATTTGTCTAGTATTGACTACTTTTATACCATTTGGATTAAAATATGTGGCATTTAAGATCTATAACATGTAGTATTTTCCACCTATATCCCATGTAGGATTTACCACATAAAACCCATGTGGGATTTACCATATGAAACCCACATGGGACAAAATAATAATCCCCATATGGGTTACATGTGGTAAAAACCCACGCGTATCCCATATGGGATTTACCATATGGAATCCATGTGGGATTTACCGTATGAAACCCACATGGGACAAAATAATAATCCCCACATGGGTTACATATGGAAAAAATCCACGCGTATCCCATGTGCGCTTTTTCACTGGGATACTGGTTTATACCAATATGGAATACCAAAAACTGTACTATAATTTTCCTGTGTTTTGGAAACTCTATAAAAATATAATGTGTACCAAATGGAGAGATAAGAGAGATGTACACATACTGAGCACCTGTGTTCTAGATAATAAAGTCACAGTAAAAGGAGCTGGTAAAGAGAAAAAACATGAGTATAACAAAAACATAGGTGGCGATGACCAATATGACCAAATGTTGACAACCTACAAATCTGAAAGAAAAAAGGCACAAAAAAAAATGGTAAAAAAAGATTTTCATGCACTTTATTAATACTTGTGCATTTAATTGTGCAAATATTGTAAAAAACAAGTTATCATTTTTAATATGACTTACAGTTTAGAGAATCAATTATTAAAGAGAGTAATGTAAAATACCATGAATCAGTGGTAACAAAAATAGAAGTCAAACTCGTGTCTTTCTTTCATTTAACAGAACGTCATTTCATCGAAACTATCCCAGCTACAGAGAAAACTATCAAACCTAGTAGAAGTTGTTTTGTATGTTCTGAGAACAGAGTAAGATTAGAGAAAAGATATATGTGTATGGACTGTAATTTTTGTTTGTGTGTTGTGCTTTGTTTCATGTATTTTAGTACTAAAGAAAATTTTAAAGTTTTTTGTAAATAATTTAAGTTATTATTATAATTTATAAATCAATGCTTTATACTTTAATTGTCTGCAAGTTTGGTTCTTCATAAACATTTCTACATAGAAATTTGCAAAATAAACTTTTTTTTAATACTCCTTTTTTTTTTTTTTTTAAATGGTTTACAGTTTACAGCGTCAAAAAAAAAAAACTTGAAATATTCTTTGACGATATATTTTGCCGTAATCGAGAATGTAATTTTTAAATATGTTGGCAGTAACAATAGAAATTTTTTATTAAAATATCTATTTTTTAAAATGCCATATATTGACTGGAGTATTATTTACATAAAAGGAAGATGTAAAAAAAAAAGAAATGAGACTGTAACATCTCTAAAAATTGATTAAAAAAAAACAGTATTTTGCTCATAAAAAAGGTATGTGGTATTCCTCAGTGGCACATTTGTTTTATGCATTTAGTTTCAGTAGCTTATTTGATTTTAAACATAAAAAACTTGCAAAGTTTTTATAATAGTGTCAAACGAAGTTAAAAAAATTTTTGACCCTGGGGGGTAACCTACCACTGATTCTAACCTATACAGCTCCTGAGCCTCTTCCCAAAAATAACAACCTCTTCAGCTCTATTTAGAAAACAGAATCTTGAACTAGAATAAAATTCATAGGCACATTAAAGTTATTCATTTCTTTTGTTGCACGAAAATTATGTTCCTCTAAAGTTTATTAAACCCATTTTAGTCCAAAGAGGCAACTTTTAAAAGCATATGCCTTTTAGTAAAAAAAAATTTTTAATGAAATTTGAAATTTATCATTCATTTTTGTTAGTTTGTTAGTTAAATTTAAAATATTAATTAAATTTATCGTTCATTTTTTTAATTTATAATGAAATAAACTTAAAGCAAAGTTGGTGAAGATCGGCAAATATATGCAAATTGTTATCACCTGATAATTTTAAACAATTTTTGCTGCATTGCTGTAGGCAAACTCTGGAGTAAAAAAGCAAGTAATGCATCAAGTTTTTAGTTAGGCTATCCCTCTAGTTAAAAAAATATGTTTACAACTCAATATTTTATTATCAAACAAATCAACATTAATTTTTGTTAATTATATTCTTTACTTTGCAAATACTTCATACGTTTAACACAATGTTTTTTTATGTTTTCCCAAAAAAAATAAAAAAACTTAATATAAAAAAACTTTTTCACTTGTTTGATGAATAGCAAGTAGCTTTATTGTGAGAATTGTATACAAAGTCTGATACAAAGTCTGATACAATTTTAACAGATCATTTAGAAATTAACCACTGCAAGATTGTCAACAAATTTTGAAAAAACCTTTACTTAGTCAACACACTTTATTGTAGGCTTAGACTATATTTATTATTCAATTTAGTGAGTTTTAATAAATTGAATGTTTTCCAACTAATTTTGTTATACTTGGTGATTTTTCTAGCTTAAACCTTTTATATATTGTTCTAATTATTCTTTGTATTTTGCCATTTCAAAGGGTTTTATAACTTGGAAGCCGCATAAACTAATGATATTTTGAAAAGCCAGGTTGAACAGAAAATTGAACTAAATTCTGCCTGCAATTTTACATTTTGATTATCTGAAAAATTATATGGAAGCTACAAACTAATTATCTGCTTTATTGATAATTATAATGCGGTATTGGTGTAGTGGTAGAGCGCTCACTTAATAAGTGAAAGATTCCATGTTCGATCCCCACCACGTTCCTGTTAGTACCACGCTCAACTTATTTCTCCGCGCAACACCCTCGTTCATCAAGGTTGATATTTTGGAGTTGAGAGAGGGTTATGACTACAATTAAGTAGCCTTCTTTTTCTGTAGTGCCCTTCTCCGCCTTGGATTAACATTAAAAAAATACTAACATCTTGAGATATAATATGGCCTTGGACATAAAACATGCATCAGACCCTAAAGCATGCACCCTAAATTTTGAATTTAAAAGCCTTTTTAAAACAAGCTCATAAGAATAAGATTGAAAGGTTTTTTTAAATCATCTTTGAGAAAATTGTCTTGGCTAAGTATCATCTCCAATACTTATCAGTTTTGAAGGTCTAGATTTCTAAGAAAATGTAGGCAACAAATGGGTACAACATTTTGTCCTAAAAAGTCAGTGATGGTTTTAGTTTGAGGTAATTTGATTAATTTTGAGTTAATTTGGAGCAGTTTAAACACTGAACTTTTTGGAAGTGTTTTTTTCCACAGCTTAGTTTTTCACAGAATTGATTGAGATGTAGTTCATAAAAATCTTACTTGAGATGGTAACTTGAAAATCACTTAAAGTAAAAATGGTTTTTTGCCAATGACTTAAACTGACATTAGTACCAGAATGTCTTCCATATATCAGCAGTTTAATCAAATCATAAACTTTTCACATAATCACAAAATCTTCTAGTATTTAAAATCTTCTAGTATTTAAAATCTTCTAGTATTTAAAATCTTCAAGTAATTAAAATCTTCTAGTATTTAAAAACTTCTAGTATTTAAAACCTTCTAGTATTTAAAATCTTCTAGTATTTAAAATCTTGTAGTATTTAAAATCTTCTTGTATTTAAACTAAAGCATCATGTTAAGCTTGTCCATTACCATAATCAATAGATAGAATGCCAAGAAGCTCTCTTTCCCCATCAATATTTGCTAAAACCACAAATCTATCACTTTTTCATTTTTTGCCATCTACAATATCTTCTATAGTTTCTAACATTTTGCTGATAATTTAATTATTATAAAAATATAAATTTTAAGTTTAAGATTAAACAAATGTGATACTTTTAAACTATTAATATTAGTATTGTTGTCAACTTTAATTTACTTAAAATTTTAATAAGATCTGGATAATGATGTAAGAAGTTCAACATTGGATTAAAAATATGTATCTACACCAAAATGTCAGATGATGATGTCGTGGATTTATTTGCTGTATTTAAAGTGATAACACTACTATCCGAACACCCCAGGTTCCGGCTTAAAATAAGTTTTTTCTATCCACCTTAAGGTTAGTTTTTTTCAAAATTTATTTATTTTTATCTAAAAACAGAACAAAAATAAAGGATAAATTTTTGACTTTATTAAAAAAAGATTTTTCTTGCGCAAGTTATGATATAACTTTTATTTTTTCATCCCAGGAAAAAAAGTTTTATAGAATTTCTATAAACTTTTGGAACATATGGTCTATAGAAATTCTATAGAATTCTATAAAGTTTCTATAGAATCTCTGTTAATTTTTATAGAAATTTCAATAGAACTTTTTTTTCTACTTTTTATCTTATATTTTATAATAGTTTAAGATGTTTTTTTTTGTTTTTTAATAGAGCTAAAGCTAGGCACTGTGGAAAATGGTACGAAACAAATGTACCATAAATGTTTATTTCTCAAACTTCAATTTCACTACTGAAATTATATTTGAATTTTTTTAAGTAATTTAATAGTTAATCTTTACTATAATGTAGGAATTTCGGCTAATTTTATGTAAAAAGATAATTTTTGAAGCCCAACTGTTTCATATTTTTATAAATGTTCAATTGAAACCTATTTGCTTCATCACTTTAAAAGTTATTTTCTATAAAACATTATGCATTTTTGAAAGCATCATGCTATGGAGATTTTAGAACAAATTCAGATTTTTGATTATATGATTTTATTTACTAATAATTAGTTGAACTATAAAATCAACTAGAAAATAAAAAATCCTAAAATTTACCGATATTTTTCGCAGTCACACACGCTTCATTTTTATAATTAATTTGTAGCTTAGGTGCGATTGAAAATGATTTATTAAAAATCAGGTGCAATACATACGGTTTCCAGAATTTTAGATCGCAAAGTGTTAAAAGTCAGAAAACAAAAAACCGCTTTTTATCGTGGTTTCAGACTATATCAGTTTATAACAATAGTTTAGCATAAGTCTTTTTGTCAAATTTGTATTGAGAAAAAATTTTGATGGGCATGTATTTCATTATTTTTGCATTTGTTATCAAATGCAAAAATAATAAATCATTTGTTTGCAAATATTATCAGCAATTTTTGAACACTGCATCATATAAAAATAATATATAAAGAGTTTGAAAATTTATATCACTGCAACAAGCTACAGTAGAAGTTAAATACTTTGCTCATTTTTAAAATTACAGCTTTTAAGTGTTCGAAACGTAAACTGTTACTTACTTAGGTTAATGGAGGAAGGTCAAATGAGACATTATCAAATTTCTGAGGATAATATGTGTTTCATCGTTTGTGATATTCAAAGTTACATTATTCCGTTGCTTAATAAACGATGGTTCAAGGTGTCACTGAAATTAGAAGTTTTTTTTATCTAACAACAGTAATTGGTTAGATTCTGAATATAGTGTACTTTTACCGAAATAAAATATCGCAATAACAGATCCCACGCCATCTACATCATTTGAAAAACATGGAAGACTGCATGTCTTTATGAGATTTGTTTGAGACTAGTAAAAAAAGAAAAATTTTACATTAGTTAAGGAAGTTGGATTCAAGCACATTTTTAATGCATATCCTCAGGCATTACGCTCAATAGGAGAAGAAACAGAAGCAAAGCTTGTAGAAGCAATAAGGATTGCCAAAAAAGAAAAAAAAAATTCTGCCTCGAGTTTTATGGAAAACACAAACGTTTTAATGACAGATGAAGAAGTACATAGCGTGTTTGTTTATTTAAATTTAACTAAAGCACAATATTTATACTTGAGGAAGTTGGCAGACGAAAAAAACTGTTTCTTATTCCCACCATATTACAAATTGAAAGAAATTAAACAGACTTGCTATCCACCATCTTCTGCAATAGAAATTACGAACACATATGCAAAAATTATGTAATTGCAAGATTTATTGAATCACATTGTAGATAGAACTTTGATTATAAATTCCGTGTACAATATTAAATTTAAACATTTAATTTTGTATAGTAAATGGGGTTGCGATGGTTCCTCTGGTCAATGCGAGTACAAGCAGAAACTTTCAGAGGAATCTGAACTAATTTCTGATGCAAATTTGTTTATTAGTTCTTTTTGTACCGGTCAGATTAGTTGATAAGGTAACTGGCGCAGTTGTTTGGCAACTTTTATTAGTTAAACATTTATAAATTGACTATTTAAATACTAAAATAACCAAAAACATTGGCGTGCTATACAAAGCTAGACCAATGTTATCCTAAGAAAATCTAAAACATCTTTATTTCTCATTTACACAGACCTATTATACATATGGGAATATAGTAAGGGCAAGTACCAATACCCAATTTGAAATCACTTTATTGACATCAAAAACATGCCGTTAGAATTGTCTGTAAAAAAGATAAATTCACTCAAGCTGAACCTTTGTTAAAACTCCTTAATGCAATAAACGTCGATAGAATAAACATTTATCAAAACTTAATGTTTATGCTGAAATATAAACTCGGGCTTGTCCCGAGTTTATATTTCAGTTTTGATACTTTTATATTTACGTTTTGATAAATTGTCAAATTTCTCCAATGACTTCATTAAAAGCAATAGAAATAGATATGACACTCCAGAAGTAGGATACTTTAATATACCGTTTAGAAAAACAAAACTATTGCGTTTCACAATTTCATACCGTGGTCCCTATCTCTATAATAAACTGATATCCAGAAATGCTATAATTATAAAATTAGATAACTTAAATTGTTTGAATATCTTACTAAAAAATTGTTTTAAATATAAACAATTATATGAACTTACACTAAACTAATGCGGAAATTAGAACCAAAATTAACGTTGAAACGAAAATCACTAAAACTTTAATAACAAATATCAATATAAAAGATATATGAATCAATAATAATTTTATTTATGCCTAATCATATATTTATGTGTACAAAATCTAGCATTTATCAATTATTTATTATCTTACATTTTATTATATGCGAATCCATTACATTTTATTATATGCTATTAATATTTTTGCATTTTCGTAAAACAAAATTAGAAAAATATTACAAACACAAGCGGTTTCTTGATGACAAGACCATCTGGTCTTCTGCTAGTTTCCTGCGTTCTTTTAATATTAATGATACCCTGCAGTTATATTTTTTTGTATTCAATAAAATTGTGAGATTTTTTTTTTTTTTCTCTTGCCATTATATATTTTATATACATTGTAAATTTATATCAGTCATATAGAAGCACAACATTGTAAAGATAAAAGAACAAAAAATAAAAATAAAAAATAAAAATATCTAAACAGTCATGGTCTAATTGTAAACAAAAAAATTTGCGTGGTCACCAATAGCGTTCAATCACACAGCATTCCTGTTCAAGCTTTATTTTGTAGAATTAATTCCCGTCGGTCTAAATGTCCAATTACTTTGTAAATTGATCGGACAATCTGAGGTTTTAGTCGGACAATCTCCGATGTTCAACCGTTAAATTGAGCCCTGCATAAAGCAATTAAGCCTAATATAAGAAAAATGTTTGTTAAAAAGTTTGTATTTGTTTTTATCTAGAGTTTTTCCGAAAGCTCATATAAACATTATATATATATATATATATATAAATTTAATGTGAAGCATTTAATGTTTTTTCCGTTGTTTCCAATACTTTAAAAGTTTTTCATATTATTAAAAAGAACATGTTCAGTTAAAAATAAAATAAATATGACAATTTTGAAGTTTTTGATTTTTGTTTACAAATTTTATTTTTTTTTAAATTTTTTTATTTATAAAAAATATTTCCTTAGAAGCGCCATAAATAACTTTACATTTGCGCAAAATTTCAAAACTTAATTTATAGTAACAAAAAAGTAATTGATTTTTGATCCAAAACAGATCTTTATTTTCCACATTGCTAGGGTATCATAGAGTAGGTACAATTAGGTCAGTGTCAAGAACAGTTTACCCCAAGGATAAAAATAACTTTTTTTAAGACCATATTTGACACTATTAAAAAAAACTTTGCTAGTTTTAGTTTGTTCCCCATCTGGAAATGATTCATTAAAAAAAAAAAACATGTTTTTTGTGAGCAAAAAACATGTTTTTTGAAAATTCTGAACATCTTAATCATCATTTTATACATGTTCCTTTTCGGCAAATAATGTTCAGGTTAGTACTTAGTATTTAATATTAAAAAAATTTAAATAAACTTGAATGCTCCTTCCAGGTATTTGAAACATCCAATGGCATCCTGGCTCCATAATGCCAATGCAGGATTTTTATAAAAAGACTTATTTATGCAGGGTTTTTCCATTTATGCTTGATTTGAAGGCCCACAAATAAATAAATGCTACATTTAATAATGGCATGTAACTAGAATAAACTAAGCGTTAGATTGTGCGATAAAAAGAGCTCATTTTTATCAGCATTGACATTGCAATAATAATAGATTTCAAACAAAGGTTGAATGTTTAATTTTTGAAATTAAACATTCAACAAGATTCTTAAAAATTATTTTTTAAATAATTTTTGAGAATCTTGAACAATCTATGGATAATTTTTATCACCCCACAGGTAATACCCTGGACATTATTTTGTGTTGAAAAATAATTTTATAATGTTTAGTAACTGAACAATAGATAATTTAAGAATTATAAATATTTTGTTGATATTATAAATAGTATATATCAAGTTTAATTTAAATTGAGGTTTGCCTGATAAGTTGAAATTCTTTAAGTGTTTAACTTTTGTTTATTAAAACATGAAATGTTCAACTAGATAATTTAGTTAATATATGCGTTTAAAAAAAACTATTCTTGGGTAAATTAAATTTGAGCTTTGAAATTTTAAGCTTTGAAATCACCTTTTTAAAAAAATGTTTACGTGGTAACTTGGATTTTTTGATTAAAAACACAAAACTTTAATAAGTGTAACAGCAACTTTATGTTACGGAACTAAATCTTTATTTATTCAAATAGCCTATTTGTATTTTAATATTCAATTAAGAATAGATTGTAAAATTATTTGTGGAAACGACAATAATTAATCTATAATTAATCTAATATTTTTTATCAAAGCAAGTTTTATCAATTCGAAAATATTTTGACGACATGTAATGGTCAGATATCAAACTTATACCCCGTTCATACTGACGATAAAACACGTTTTATCTTAAAAGCGTATTAAATTGTTATTGCAAAAAGCTGTATAAAACAACAATAAAACAATACTGCAAGGTTGCTTTGTCAATATAAAAAGCATGTGTTAATATAAAACAACCTCGCCATGTTGTTTTATTACTGTTTTGCAGAGTTTATAACATTATAAACACAAAACACATTTAAAATAAAACGTGTTTTATCTCCAATGTGAACGGGGTATAAAGCTATCAGCTGAAGGCATTGTTTTAATTCCATGGTTACATAGCGAGTAAATAATCTGACGGTCAGCGAAACAACAACAACAACAACAATCAATTTTCCCTAAATCGTTTTTACAATCGTATTAAAAATAATAGTAATAAAAACAATAATGATAATAATAACAATAAAAATAATAATAATTATTATTAATAATATAATAAAAGTAGAAAAATTTAACTATAAAAATATATGATAACAAAATTAATACAAATTAAAGCAATAGTAATACGTATGCCCAGTCGGCATATCTAGTATTATTAATACTCGGAGTATTGATCACGTATAACATACCGCTATTGATACCAGAAAAATGCGTATTTATTTTTAAGTTTCGAATTCGAGTTCAATACCACTTATTTATCAAAAATACGTCTTTATAATATTTTATCAAAGTCGGATAAGATATCGAAGCCGATTTTGATCAAATATTAACAAAAAATGGAAAAACGAAAATCTTTGCTTTAAAGCGCATGCTTAAACTGAAATTGCGAAAACAAAATTTAAATTAATCTTGAGAAATTTAGAAAATTATCTCCAGTAGACACTAGATAATCGGTCTCGAGTCTCGATTTCTCGTCTGGTATCGGTGCGATACCATACAGTATCGGTATCGAAATCACGCGATACTGGTATCGAAAGTATCGTTAATGTTGGTACTGTTTGGTATCGTTTGGTCTCGATGCGATACTTTACAGTATCGACTTCGAGATCATGCATACCGGTATCGAAAGTATCGGTTATGTTGGTATCGTTTGGTATCGCTGCGATACCATACAGTATCGATATCGAGATCACGCGATACTGGTATCGAAAGTATTGGTTATGTTGGTATCGCTTGGTCTCGGTGCGATACCTTACGGTATCGATATCGATACTAATATCAAAAGTTATCGGTTATGTTGGTATTGTTTGGTACCGATAGTATTATTTGGCATTGCAACTCGGGTCATCATGAGAACTTCCATGTTATTTTTATAAACGATTTGTAATTTGAAATAGTAAATTCGTATAATTAATGAAATATATATATGGCTCATTTATTATAAAAAAAAATTCTCTAAGCTGGTTGTATGACATCATGTTTATCATTTAATTTCTCATCTGGTATCTTTGTTTTAATTTTACTAATTGTGTGGTACCACTTCTGTATTTTAATTTCTTATCTGTTATCCTTATTACAACTTTTTCTACCGTGATTAAAAGGAAAGAAAAGATTTTTTCAACATTTATTTTTATATGAAATTTTTACAAATTATTAAATTATGTTAAACAGTGTGTAAAGGCGGACAAAAACGTAAGGGAGGGGGGGTGGTATTCGGGGTAACTACCCCCTTCCCTTACTTAAGAAAAGCCAAACTTCAAAATATTATTGATAAAATTAAAAAAATAAGAAAAAATTAAAAAAAATTTATATAACCATTCAATATATTTATTATTACTAACTATCTTATAACCTTTCTAAAATCATTCTAAATATCAAATGAAACTGTTGTTTTATCTTGAAAAAACGCAAACCTTATTTTTTATATTTTTTTTGGTCCGACTACCCCCTTAGAACAATGACCTGGATCAGCCCCTGCAATGTGTAATTTTCCATGTCGTTATTCCAACTCTATCGAATTTTTATTCCATTCAAGCGAAAATTTTCTGTGCGGATATAATCTCCGAGGGAATAGTTTTGCAATCATTAAAGAATGTTTTTCATATAATTCTTGAAAGAAAATTGCTTGTGATGCAATGGTTAATGATTATTCTAAACGAGTATTAGAAATGGTTGTTCAAAGGGAATTAGTTTTGTAACTATCATTAATTAGAGTTTTTCATATAATTCTCCAAAGGGAATTGCTTGTGATGCAATCGTTAATAATTATTCTAAACGCTTATTAGAAATGATTGTTCAAAGGGAATTGATTTCGTAACAGTCACTACAGTTATTTTAATTTAATTAATTGTGTAATATCGCATTCATATTTTAAATTCTCTTCTGGTATAGTTACTTTAATTAAATCTCTCGTGGTATTGTAATTCTCGCTTTGTTCTGTGTTCAACATTCAACAACTAAACTTTAGTTATAAACAATTAAACATAAGTATAATTTTAGTTTTAAACAATTAAACATAAGTATACTTTAGTTATTAAAGAAAACTAATCTTCACTCGTTATGCCTTTTACAACATCTTTAATCTGGGATTATTTCAAGAAAAATATAGGTAAGCACTACTTACTAAGTATTTTTTATACTTTATCTCAAAAGGTAATTGCCGACAATTTCGGGAAATAATTCTAAAATTAATTACTGGCAGAACTATTGCTAAATATAATAACTTAACTGTTATTCTCGTACGTTCGCGTGGCCAAGCGGATAAAGTTATGGCATGTACGCGCGGAGTTCTGGGTTCAAGTCTTTCATGAGAATTTAAGATTTTTTAATTTTTTTTTAACTAAAAATGCAGGTTTTTTTTTACATTTTTACGTTATAACTATTATTGTTTATTAACTATTAAGATTTGAAAAAAAATTAATTTAATTGGTGGAGCAATAATTCATAAATCGCAAAGCACAGTGTGCTAAATTGATGGCCAGGTTGTATGCCTGCCCACTCTGAATTTGTTTTTGTTTCATATAAAGATACCTAGTAACTAATTGTAAAAAAAATAAATTAAGTTCACACCTATTAAAGGGTCTTTTTTTGGTAATAATATTTTTGAAATTATTTAACTCTTTTGACATTTTTTAGAGGTAAAATTTACAGTAAATGCCCCCAAAACTTAATTTTGCCTCAGGCCCCAAGTGAGTTCGAAGCGTCCCGGCTCTGTTGTTTTTAATAAAAATAAAATAAAATAATAATAAAAAAGTAAAATCATTTTATTTGTTATTAAACTGTATTTTACATTTTCAGGAGAATCTGCTCTGTGTAAAACTTGTGGAAATAAGCTTGCAACAAAGCAAGCAAATACTACTGGCTTGCGAAAGCATATTCAAACACAACATGGGAAGTTATTCATCGAACTTCAAAAAAAAGAAGACGAGAGGAGATCACAAGTAGATGAAGAACTAAACGTAATCGAGGCAGGTGCTTCTGGATCCGCAAAAGATGTAGCCTTCAAAACTCTCACTCTCCCGAAAAAAGCGATTACAAAAAAGTGGCCACTTCAAGATCGGCGTCAATTAGTAGTTGATCATGACATCATTACTTTGATTGCTACTGAGTGCTTGCCGTTCAGTTTTGCTGATTCTGAAAATTTTAAGAGGTTTATGAACAAAATATTACCAAATGCCACAATAAAACATTCAACGACTTTCTCAAAAAATAAACTCCCTCAGCTTTACCATACACTGAAGGTAGCAATGCATGAAGTTATGGAAAAAGAGCTCATAGATCTTAATCAGGTTGCCATAACCACCGACCACTGGACATCAAGGGCAAATGATTCAAACATGTCCGTGACATTACATTATATCTCGCCAGACTTTGCCCTAAAAAAATTTACATTAGAAGTGTGCCTATTTAAAGAGCGACACACTGGTATCAACATTGCAAAAGCACTTGATAACACAATCTCATACCCTGAATCATTAAAAAAAGTACCTAATAAACTGTGTGTTATTGATCAGGCATCAAATATGGCATGTGCTCTAAACAACAGTGTATCTTTAATAACTAAAGAAGAAGGTTCTGTTACATGCAGTGATCACAAACGCAACACTGCAAAGAACAGTTGAGGGTACCCCGGAACTGAAAGATGCTTTTCTTAAAGCCAGCTCACTTACTACCAGGCTTCACAAATCTACAGCCTTCAGTGCTTCGTTGAAAGATGCTTGTTCTAGGTTAGATGTGAGTTATCTCAAAATACCCTCCACAGTAACCACGAGATGGAACAGCCATTACGATATGCTGCACGTCATGCTTCGACTGAAGGTTCCACTCATATACTTACGCGATACAGAAGGTGATGATTGGAAGAAAACCGTACCTACAGATGAACAGTTCTTACTCTTTGAAGCTATTGTTCCAGTGCTTAAATCTGTCAAAGAATTATCAGTTTTTTTATCTTCTGACACAGAGATCCGAATTGACATGTCACTGTGGAAAGTAACAGCACTCATCAACTTCATTGAGAAAGAAAAAAATAATTATGTTACTCATGGAAACAACAAATTAGTAGAAAAATTTTTGGAGGATTTATTATCAGAACTAAATAAGAGATTCCCAGACAAAGGCCGTAAATTACCCGCATTTGCACTAGGACATTACCTTCATCCATTTTTTCGTGGACATCTTCTTGATGTTGACGATAAAAATATTCAAAAACTGGTTGAAAACCATCCCACAACCAAAGAATACTTTGAGAATTCTTCATTGTCTGTCTCAAGCTCCAGTAGTAACAACGGTAGTAACGATTCCGTTCCTGATAATGCACAAGGTTGGGAGGAAAATGAGTACAATATTATTTTATCAAAGTATAAGGAAGATACTAATTCACATCATATACACAAAAACCCTCCTATTAAACTTGAAATGGAAAAATACCAAAAAACAATAAGATCCAAAAATGCAGGAAAAACTGACACCTTAGCATGGTGGAAGCAGCATGCAGCGGAACTTCCTATCCTTTCGGGTGTTGCAAGATCTTGGTTGGCAACTCCACCAACCTCTGCATCATCTGAAAGAGCATTTTCTGCTTCAGGCCTTGTCATCACTGATCGTAGATACAATCTCGATAGTGACAAGGCAGATAAGCTCGTATTTATAATGCAGAACTATTCCGCTCTTGAAAGTTACATTAAAAAATGGCCAATCGAACAAGAAAATGAAAGTGATATAAGACATGAATCAGACTTATCTTTGCCAATATTAATAGAAGAAAATCCTAAAATACCAACGAAAGTACGGCAAAGAAAAAAACAACGAATGGACAATAGCCAAAGTATTGTAGATTATTAAAAAACAATAACTAAATCTCTAAAAATTGTACTTGTATTTTGTTAATAAAAAATTCAATAAGTTACATTTTAATTTTTTGTTTTATTGAGAGTCTCGATTCGAGACCATGCGATACTTTACGATTCTTTTCATTATCGGTATCGTTTGGTATCGAAAGCGATACTGATAGTATCGACATTGGAACATAAGCGATACCACACGATACGAGACCTTCCTTCTCGGTATCGAGTGGTATCGAACCGATACTGATTGTATCGACATTAGTATATAAGCGATACCACGCGATACGAGACCATTCTTCTCGGTATCGACTTATACGATACCGATTATCTAGTGTCTAATCTCCAGTACAGTTACAGTACTTTTTTGCGCTAAAAGAGTCACTAAAACTTTATCATAAAAATATTTATTACTACTTTTAAATTTATTTATTTAGTTTTATGAAGTCGTAAATTAATATAATTCAAATATACGTTAAATCCTATTATTTCATACCTTGGTTATTTTATTATGTTGATTATTATTTTATTGACATTTCTGTTATACTATTACCTTTTTTTGTTCTGTTTTTGAACATTTAGAAAAATAAGTTAAAATTTTCAGCCAACACTGACATTTTATTGTTGCTAAACGTTAAATTTTGTTATAAGGATTGCAGTTTCCTATCTGTTTTTTGTTCTTTATTCAATAAGTATTTGATTTAAATTAAATATGATTATAATTTGATATTTTATTACGAGATATATGTCTTTATATATGAATATATTTATCTTTTTAGATTTTTTTATGTTAATTTAAAATTTTTTGTTCACGCAGTTCAAGTTATAAATGTTTATACTTTGCATAATGTTTATACTATGTTTAAAGTTAAAAAGTTTTTGATAAATATATGTATGTGGTTATATGTGTTATATAATTGTTTTATAAATGTATTTTTAAAATAGTATAAAATGTATCTATTGTTTATATAAATATTATATGAGGTGTTTATATATGTTATATAAAGTTAAGTAAATGTATTTGTGTTTCCATGTTTTCAAAGTGTGTGACTTGGCAAACATGTTGAGCAAGATTTTGCATAAAGTTGTTATTTATGTTACTAATGTTGTTACATTTGGCTTACCTTTATGTTGGTGACTATTGTTAAAATTATAAGTGGTTTTATTATTGAAACTCACTGCTTTTAATCATTCACTAAAAGCCACTCAAGAAAAATCATTTTGCCATATATACATTTTGTTTATTTCTTAATTTGAATTTTTAGAACCATGACGTACCAACATGAGTTGTTTACCTAAAAGCTAACATGAAATAACAGTATTTAGCAACTACTACTCACCTATCATGACATCTTATCTCTATCAGGTATATTGATTTTCGATTCATATTTGATGTTTTTCTTTGTATTTACTTATCCATTACATTTTTTCATTTCAGATTTATTATATAATGGATTTATGCGATATAAAAGAACGAATATATGTAAATTTTTATGAACTCTTTAAAAACATCTGCTAATAATTAGTCCAGTCAATGTTCAAACTTCAATGTTGCATATGTCATCTTTAAGTAGTTTCTAGGCTTTTCTAAATGTGTTTCTTATTCACATAGCTTTACAAGCAAGGTAGGCAAGCAAATTTGAGCTGAAAATTTTTTTTAGCCTTTAAGGAGAATTGGTGTTACACTTTTTTTAAATTTAATTTGTTTAAATGTAGTAGTTTTTACAAATAAATGTTTGTTTGTTCTTTGCTTTTTTACTTATTTGTTTTCAGATTCTTAAGAACTTGGCAACTTATCTAAGTAAGTTTTTTTTTCTTTTTAGTGCAATTGGTAAGAGCTGAAAGTTATTCTTTAGAGCAATTGAAAAGAACTGAAGTGTTTTTTAGTTACTTCACACAGTATAACTGATACTTAAATGAGTAAGTTTAGTATTTTGTTTTATTCTATATTGGATTTATTTGATATTTGATATATATTATATTAGATATATATTTTATGTATTTAACATGGAAAACTGACTGTAATTTGCTGACACGAAGGTTTATAAACATAAATCTGCCTATATTTCAGTATATTTTATACTTCTCTGTATCTATATAAATATTCTTTCTTAGAAAAAATAAATAAATACCTTTTGAAAGTAGTTGAAAAAAATAATGATGTTTTTCCATATTTTATTGTGTAAAGTGTAATACCACTTTTTAAAGGTATGTGAATATATATATATATATATATATATATATATATATATATATATATATATATATATATATTTAAATAATTAATTGAGAGTAAAATATACTGACTGACATTGCTTCAATTTTTTATACAAGATTGTGCATTTATTATTTTTGTGCATTAAGGTAAAAATAACTTTGTGCATTGTAGTCTAGATTATTTTTTAAATTAAAAATAATTGATGTAAATAAATATTGTTTAATATTTTCGATAAACGACTTATGTATGTAAACATATAAAAAGATATGGATTTCAATAAATCTTTAGTTTAAATAAAGTCTTTGATTAGAAAAGATCACAATTTGTAAGATTCTTTTAGGTTCATTTATTCAGTTGTAACAAGAGTAAGATTACTGGTAATATGTTTAATGATAATAGTGAAATTGAAATAGATAGTATTAGGCTCAACAAAGTTATTAATGTAAATGCTTATAAACTACTTGAAAATAGTTGTCCAATGAAAAAAATAGATCTAGGCAGGATGTAATTAAGTGGTGTTCAAATGTTAGAAATGTTGCTCGGCAAGCAGAAAACTTGACAGAATTCAGTGTCAAGCAGTGTTAATGTCTGTTAATTTGATTTTACTTTAGACACTTTAGAACAAAGCAAAGTATGAGTTTAACTATTTATAGTATCAATTAACACTTTTAAATTTACATAATTTTAATTTTTTTTATAATTTCTATCATATTTATGTTCCTTTTACTCTATTACTCATTAGTCAACAGTTAGAGAGAAGCTGGAGCTTAATTAAGAAATGTTGGAAATTAGCTTTTAATCAAGGTAAAAATAATTTTGTTTTCTGGTAACATAATAAAACCACTTGCTACTATTTATTCCGTGTTTTTTTTTACTTTTGTTAACATACTGCTTTGGAAACACTTTCTTTCTCTCACTCTCTCTCTCTTAGATAAACGGGAGATTTAATAAAACTTATGTAATTACTGAGCTCTTACGTATTTCTTAATACCACAATTAATAATCACCATTTATAAGAAATATTTTACGAATTGCTTGCTATTTTATGGTATAATTGTTTAAATTGTTTAACTATAATTGTCCCTTGATTGTTCAAATATTATTATAAGTAAAATCTTTTTAGTCCAAGTATTTAAGTTAATAAAATATCTTATTAAGTTGTGGTGTTATTTGCCAGTAATTTTTTTTCGCTTCTTTTTTTAAGTATTTGCAGGCTTTACTTGAATTTCCTTTTCTGGTACCTGTGTTGTGACATATTTTAAAAAGAACTCAACTGATGTTAATGCGATCTTTATGTCGTTAACTATAAGCAATGACGTTGCTGATAGGGAGTCAAAGTTAAAATATTTATAGATAAATTTGTATTTAATTTTTGAGATAATATATCAAGTTATTAATGTGTTTTTATTGTTATTAATGATTTAATAATTCATAACCCGTATTACGGGTTGCTTACTGCTAGTCATTATCATTATGTTATGAATTCATAATAGTTAATAAAATTGTATTAAATATTCTCTGGTTATCGTGTTTTATACGTGTTTAAATGCGAGTTTGAAACTCATTAGGCATATTGTATACCTGTCTTTTTACGCATCTGATGTCTATTTTTAATGCGCGTTCGATACGATAAAATGGTTAACATATATGCGTTAATAACGCGTATTCTGGAAAGTATGATCATTTGCTTTCTTGGGCAGAGATTTTCATTAAACAAAGCGCTTTTGAACTAAAATTATTTTTAAATCTCTGCGTGGAAGCCAATAATATTACGAGTAATATTAAAGTACATCACAGTAAATTTACCTATAAACTAAATCAAAACAACAAGTTAATTACTTCTGTTAAGTTACTTAACTATTAAATTTACTTTATATACCTAAAAAATTGAAAAAGTCATACAAATGTTTCTATATATTTTTTATATGTTGTTAATACATAATCAGCTTCTAACAAAAAATTATTTTACCGATAAAATCTCCAATAGAATATGAAAAAACATCATACTATTTTTTTTTAACTTTATTTTGCAGCGATAACAAGATAAAACATTTTCTATAAATGCGCAAGTTGTTTTTAGGATTTTTTTTAAAAAAGAAATTTTTAAAAAATTCTCTTATTTATATAATTTTTTAATTGTAATTAAAAAATACTGCAATACACCAGAATCGCTTGAAAAAAAGTAAATACACAGATATATTAAAAAAAGCATTCTAGAAAGAAACAGTTGTTTACACCAATAAGTTGGCCCAACATTGTTATAAAGTTGAAAACATCGGATAATATACCGATAACGCGCCAACGTTGGTTCATCGTCGACCTTATATTTTAGGTTAGATATTGGTCAAAAAGCCAACATCAAAACAACGTCGGCTAATAACAGTAGGTTGCCAAAAAATTAGCGACAATTTTCCTATTTTGTAATTTTAAAGTTTAAATGAATTTTGCGAGAAATTATATTGTTTATAAATTTATTTGCTTGTGTATTTTAGTTACTCATATCATTATTAATAACAATAATGCATAGCTGTTACAACCAGTGTTAACAGTTTTAAAGTGCAATAGCAGTAGGTTTTGTTTTTTTTAACAAATAATTTTTGTAAACTTTAGATGTGTCTAGCTTGTTTTTGAAATAAACAATCGAATCAGCTTCTATTATTTCAGACGAAAAGTTTTTCTATGCATTTTACTACTCAATTTTAGAAAAATTTATATGTGAAGGTATTTCTGTAAAAATGTGTTTTTACCTATGGTTAATAATTTATTATTTGTTCTAATGCATAAACATTGATTTATAACGATTCTAACATCTCATTGTCCTTTTAGTATGGCAAGTCTTATATATATATTTATTTATTTATTTTTTTTTTTTAGGTGCCCCAAGAAGTCCTAACGGTCTTGTCACAGAGCACCGCGGAAGTGCATTTAACCAGGAAGTTCACGCCTTCTTCCTTACCGTGACGCGAAAATATGCCCAGAGCTCGTTTCGAACCTGGATCTCCTGCTTATAAAGCAAGCGTTCTAACCACTGCGCCACGGCCGCACAAAATATATATATATTTTGTGCAAAATATATATATATATATATATATATATATATATATATATATATTTTGTGCAAAATATATATATATATATATATATATATATATATATATATATATATATATATATATATATATATATATATGTATATATATGTATATATATATATATATATATATATATATATATATATATATATATATATATATATATATATATATATATATATATATATATATATATATACATTATTATGATTTTCAAAAGTTTAAGCTTTCAAAAGTTATTTTTATTTTATTTTTTATTATATTATTTTTTGACTTTCAGAATTTTCACGCTTCTGATGAGTCTCAAGGGAGTCTGAGATTGGTAAAAATGTAGCAGAAAGCAAGTTAACGGAACTACGTAAACTGAAGAGTTGTGTGAGTTAAGCGTTCGCTTAGTATTTTTTTTCTTCGATAACTTTGGCAGTATTATTTGCTTTAATTATTTAAAAGTTTTGAATTAAAAATTATTTGAATTAAAAAAAAGTAAGTTTTTGAAGAAATTTTTTAATTGTTTAACAGTACATTGACTTTTAAGTAATAAGTTGTACGATGTTGTAGAATAAAGAAAATTAGTAAATACTTTTCAACATAAGAAAATCAAATTGAAACAGTTGCATTATTTTCTGAATGTCAAAATGCTAATAACTTCCAAGATAATACTCATGAAAGTTTATCATTTGTTCAGTCAGTTGATGCAACTGATTCAACTGCTGTTGTTGAGTCGCCTTCTTTTACAGAGGAGCCTGGACCTTGTTGTTTAAGACAGTCATCTTTTCCATCAAAAAAGGGAAGAAAATTTAAACAAACCTGAAATAAAAAATATAAATGGGTTTTACAAGACCGCGAGAAAGAAAAAGTTTTTTGTTCTACCTGCATCAAAGCTACTCAAATGAGAATGCCTTTGCCTCGTAGTTCAAAAGAAAAAGATTCGTACGAAGCTTTTATTTTAAACGGATTTTCTAATAGGAAGAAAGCGTTTCAAATTTTAGCATTTCACGAGCGATCTTAACTTCATAGGGCGTCTGTTAGTATGATCGCCTTAGCAACACTGGAATCGACCGTTATCCAACAGCTTAATCATCACCAAAATAAAGAAATGATGGATCATACGACTTTATCAAAAATATTTACAGCACTTCTTTATTTGGCAATTCCTCAGTTTCGTTTTAGAAAAATTTAGAATAATTATCAATCATTAAAATTAATTACTGGATAACTAAATGTTTCTTCTTAATATATAAGGGAACGCAAAGCCTTGCTATTCCTGGAAAGGCCTTGCGTTAATTATATACATATATTTATATAATTATATACATATATGTATATACAAATACAGTTAATTACAAATATCTTGACTCTCCAGGGGACCAAGGAAAACGGTTCGACTAAACGAATGTTTGACTTAGGCGATGTATAACTGCCTCCATGGTTTTTGTTATGTGTGTGTATATGCGTGAATGTATGATGTTGATGTATAATGTATCTTTATCCAAAAAGGTTTATATATTGGTCAATAATGAAGTAAATTAAGCACGTATCAGTAATGAGTTGTTTTTTTTTCCACTATTGATCACTTAATGTTCGCATTTGCTTGTAAACAATGTGAACAATAATATTACTTGTATAAATGTACCTTTAAAGATATTTTTATTTAGATGCAGTTACCCGATGTTCTTAAATAAAAAGACACAAAGATATAATTTAGACTGTTTAAATTTTACACCATATCAAAGTGAGTCTAATGACACGTGCACCAAATCAAAGTGAGTCTAATGACAGAAGGTGATAAAATACATATGAATTTGATATTGATGATGAAGATAATGATATCATGATTTTATCAAGATCGTTTTGAAAATAATTTTAGTTTTGTATAAGTTTTTGTTCTAAAAATGTAAAAATTATTTTTTTGGTTTTATTTGCTTTCAATAATTGCTTTTCAATTTCTATAAATTAGTTACCTGCGTTAAAAAAATGGTACAGGGCAGATTATTTGTAATACTATAACAACAGTTAGTATTATAATGTAAAATTAAATAACATTACTACTACTAATAATAAGTGAAAGCTGTAACAATTGAGAACAAGATGTGCAGTACAATAGCATAAGATATTGTACTATTACAACTATTATAAGTTTAAGAAGAATTATTGTTCTTAATCACAACAACACAATATTGTACAAAAAATAAATATTTTTCGAATTAAAAGAGTCACGGCGATAAAAGCCATATTTTTAAGGTTAATAAACTCGTATATAAGTTGGTTGAATCAACGCTAAATCAGCGTTAATCTAACGTTGATTTTTGGTTTGTTTTCAATGTTGATCTAACGTTTGGTTTCAATGTTGATTTGTGTTTCCATTTTAATCAAAAATCAACCATTTTTCAACCATAAATTTCAATGGTTTGTCAACGTTGCTTCAACGTTAATTGTGCTTGCTGGGTGCATACGACACATAATTTTTATATATTGTTTATATATAAGACACATTGTTTATATATACGACACATGTGTTTTTATATATTGTTTATATATAAGCGCTACTTTATTCCTATACAATAAAGTTGCGCTTATTTAGAGAACCTGCTTGAAAAGTGTTGATTAATTACAATCTGTATAAGAGTTTATAAAATGGCTTGTTTTTCAATTACATGCATAAATATGATAGATCAGTGGTATAATGCGCTGTCATCGGTGCCATTTTGTGAGGGTTCAAAACCGCCACATAATAAAATTTATTTTCAATTTTCTTTAGCTATATATATTTATGGCAAAAAAATAAATATAGCAAAAAAGACTTGTTGTTTAAATAAAATTTAAAGTTTTTCTAGCCAAGGGTTTTCCTTTTTTTTTTTTTTTTTTTCGCAACACACCTGCACAGCTGCGCCTTCTGGAGTAGCAGGACAGTCTTTTTTTTAATTTTTTTTATTTAGTTTCAGACCATAACTTTTTTTCAGACCATTCGCAGCTTATTAGGACTACTTACCTGAACACATTTATAACATAAGTATCTTAATAATTACACATACGCAACAAATTTCTCCCAGTGTTTGGATGTTTTTAGAGATTTTAGCTTTTCTTAAAATCCTTTCGTTTAATATAGTGTATAATATCTCTACTTATATTATATATATACAATATCTAAAAAAATTCAAAAGTTTTTTATTGTTTTAAAAAATGAAAAAAGATTTAAAAAAAAAAAAGTTGCTAGTGGTAGGATTGGAACCGGGTTTTTTTTATTTAAAAGCTCTGCATGCTAACCACATTGCCGAGTTGAAATGTACTCTAACGAATATTTTAAAAGTATATAATAAGTAAAAGACTTCATAAAATGGAAATAAATGCTATAGATCAAAGTTAATGAGATGTTGCCGCAATGCATTTTTTATTTGACGCAAGTCAAAGTAAAACTGTAAAACTTGATACATGTTTTGGTATGTTATAAAATTGCATAAGTTGAAGTTTACGTAAGTTGCATAATTGCATAAACTTCTGTTCACGTTTTCTTATAAAAAAAGTGCTGCAACTTTTTCTCACCACTACCTCAATCGCAATGGCTGCCTAGGTTTCCGTGTCAAACTTGCTCAAATGAGAATTACTAAGTAGCTTCATATATAGTATGATATATGTCTACACCGTTTAACCAGCGTTTTATACAGCCCTCAGAATTAAGGTCGGCATTCGGCAATGCCAGCCTAACTGCCAACCTAAAAAGTGTTTAAGGTGGTTGGTGATGCAAATAATGACCGTAAAAAAAAATTTTGTGAAATTTTCTTTTTATGGTGGATTTTCACCCTTTGATATATCTATTTTCATGCAACTAACGTTGAGAACAATAATATTTCTTGGTCCATATTTACCCTTTAAAACACTCTGGGGTAACATCAGAGTCCATAGCAACGTCTCTAGTTACCGTAAACAAAAGTTTATTCTTTATTTTCCTCTCATAATATGTGCCTTATTTTAATCAGAACATTCACAAGGATGTATCTGCTATGTTTTTAGCGGTCTAAGTATAATATTTTGAAGTCACAAACATTACTCAGACAGATAAATAAGTTGATTGAACATTTTGTACTTTATATTATTTACAAAAATTTATTCTTTAGGGAACCAAATGTCTTTGAATTTATCTGTTTTCAATTTTTTGCATACTTGCTATATCTCAAAATATGATAACTCGAGATAGAATTGAGCATTTTACTTGAAATTTTCAATTTGTGTTTAATATGATTTAATACTCCGGATCACCCTTGGATTTCACATATAACACTTAATCTGTTAAGAAAATTTAGTTTAGGTGAAAATTTGTATGAACATCTGTTGAAAAGAAGTAGTATTTTCACAAAAACTTAAATAATTCTTAGAGTAAAATGATTTATGCAAATCCTAAGGGTCATCTGGAGTATAACATAATAATATACATATGTGCAAAAGGATTTTTAATTTTGCTTTAGTTTTATCAAGATATCACGTTTCAAAAACATCATTTGTAAGGGTCAAAATTAACAAATTTTCCACCATTATGGATTTTCTGTTTAAAAAATTAAAAAAAATTTTTTTTTGCAAATTTTTTCTTTTAATGTATTTAACAGTTTTAATAGACTAAAAAATATTGCATTGACGAATTTCAGAAAGTAGCTTATTTGCATCCCTACCACCTTAAGGTTGGCAAAAATCGCTGACACAGTTTCTATGATTTATGGTAACCTCTTTGTTCCGAGGCAACCATACATATATATGTAGATATATATATATATATATATATATATATATATATATATATATATATATATATATATATATATATATAAATATATACATATATATATTTATATATAATATATATATATATATATATGTATATATATATATATATATATATATATATATATATATATATATACATATATATATATACATATATATATATTAAGAAAGTATGTTGATCTGAACAATAATACTGAATTAGTTACTGATAAAGTCAATATTTTTGCTGTAGAGAAAAATTTTTACAAATTAAAAACAAGCATACTCAGTATTCGTGTTTTAAGTTACTTCTTTCAGCATTTTGTTTGTAAGAATATTGCTTTTATTGTTCAACCACTACACCACTTCCGCATTAGAAAGAAAAAAAAAAAAGACCACAAAGACACAACTTCACCGTATAGATAGTAAATGGGTTAAGTACATAGTAAATGGGTAAAGTAAATGAATAGTAAATCTTTAGCAATTTTTTCAATAATAAATTCTTTAACTTTACCCAAATATCACCAATGCAACACTTAGTTGTTTAGTTGATACCAAATTAGGAATCAGATATTGAACTATAATTTGCATTTTAGTACAACTTTTATAAATTTTTTAATTTAAAATTAAAGCCAAATCTAATTCACTTCCAACAAGCTTGAATGCAACCACTATTAAAGCGGTAGTTACTATGAAAAAAAAATAAAGTTGTTGAGCAAGGAAACAGTTAACAGTAGACTTGGAAAGTTACAGGTTGTATGTGTCAGGAAAACATGAAGATGGGAGAAAGTTCCAAAAGGTCGAAGTGCGGGGTAAAAAAACAGGACAAATAAAAGTTTTTAAAGCATGCAGGGACAGATACAGTAGAAGAATGAGACTTTGCTAAATGACAAAAAAAACAAGAATGAGTTTTAGAAGATGGATCTAGAGATAATAACTTCTTATTAATTGATAATAGCTTCAGTTGTTGTTGTTGACTCAACCGTTGTTGTTTCTGTCATATTTAAACATGATTGAAATACATTTGTACAAAACTCGTTGTTGTTATAATTACAAAAATCCTTTAAACAAAATTATTTTTCTAGTTTAAGAGAAATAAAATAACAAAAATGAAATTTTTTTTTAAAAACAATATATTTAAATCAGTGGAAGAACTGTTTGGTCTTAAATTTTCAACTTATTAGAATTCCATATAGTTACCTTTTACATTTTTAAATCCAAGCATTTTTATGTTTATACTTGTTTAAAACATTGTGAAAAAAAAGCATTCATTGTTAATAAAAGTAATAACTTGATATGAAAATTTTTAACATTAAGTTATTTGAAATACTTATAAATCAAAGATCTATCACTGGTGCATATTTTATATGCAAAAATAAAAATATAAAAAATGTAAGCATTATCTTGTCTTAGAACCTAGAGTGCATTTAACTCTTATAGCCTCAAAACAAATTTATGTAAAAATAACATAAACTAAATCAAAACAATATGAAAACCTTCAATAGTTAAAGGATTACCTGTTGTAGAAACTATTGTTGTTGGAGATTCGGTTGTTGTTGTTGAGGCTTCTGTTGTTGGAGAGTCAGTTGCTGTTGTTGAATCATCTGATGCTGTTGTTGCTGAAAGTTTAAAAATAGAATATATAATCAGTGATTTCAAAATAATTCATTTGCTTGTTTTTTGTTTTTAATGTAACAATAAAATAAATGAATGTGATATTATTACAAAATTTAAAATTGTTTGTAAATCATAACTACATTGAACCCCGTTATTATGCTATTTTCTAATGTTATTTTTTTGTTTTTATTACTTACCTGAAAAAGGAAACAAAAACGCAATTCAAAGTGAGTCTTAAATATATTTTGCACAATAAATCTTTCTATTGTAGATTTAGTGCCATGTTGGATCTCTGATAGCCTTTAACAATAATCTAAGATAGATAATGAACAAATAATTGACAATTATGTTATGCTTGCTCAGGTTATGTTATGCAAGGACTTTACTTGATGACGAATTACTTATATTACTCTTAAAGTTGTTTACTCTTCTTACTTCAATAGTTGAATTTAATAAACTATTTCATGGCTATTTGGTTTGCAACATCATAAATACTTATAAATTTAGCATTTATTGCATTAAACACATTAACTATGTTTAAATTAGTTTTTCTTGTATTAGCCAACAACAACAATGCAACAAACTTAGTAGTATTGCTCGATGAAATGCCTTCAATATTGCATAAAAAAAAAATGTTAATAAAATTGAACTGATTAAAATTTAAATTAATATTAGTACTAATTTTGTAAATCGAATTTTAATTTTTAAAAAATATATAATTTTTTCTTATACCGCGGTATATACTTTTTTGAAATTAGCGGAAGCCTACGGTACCGTAGGCTTCCGCTAATTTCAAAAAAGTTTTAGTTCTCTTATTGTTACCTCTAATATTTTTGTAGGATCTTTAAAAGGAAAACTGAATAATAAATTGGAAGACAATGCAGAATATGGAAAAATGTTTTAAAAATATATATTGGGTAGACTCGTATTTTATATATGTAAACAAATTCAGTAAAAAACGCAACTCGCTAATGTGTATTAAAAAGTAATCAAAAACTTATTTTGTTTTCGAACAAAAGAGTTTGCATAAAATAATAAATTAAAGAAAAAGAATAAACTTTGAAACCAATAATATAAAAAGAGTTTATCAAAATAATATTTTTTTATACTTTTACTAGGGGTTAAAGTAGGGGCACGCAAGTAGGGGGAATGCAGGGGAACGCCGTTCCTCCTTAGCTGACAAACCAAGAAATCTTTCCGCTTCGCTCGATATTTCTTTGTAACCGATCCACCTCGTTTTTAAGTTGATTTTTTTTATATATTTGATTTTTTTTTATATATGATTTTTTTTTATATTTGATTTTTATTATTGATTTTTTTTTATATTTGATATTTTTTTTTTTACAATGGGTTTGTCCGTAAATTACGCAACGCCTAATTTATCTCATTAGAGTCAATCATTTTCACATAAGCGCGCTGATTTTTATTGAATTTAAACTATTTTAACTTTTGCTTAAATTTATGACTCTGCGAGGAAAAACTTTTTATTTTTTTCTTACAATTAAATTTAAACTAGCGTAATTTATGAATGATCTATAAAAAATTATAATAAAATAAAACAATTCGTTGAGATTTTAATTTAAAATTTTTTTTTGTGTTTGATATAGCTAACTTTTTGTATGAGCTAGCTAACCATTCAAGGAGAAAACTATTTTTTGTTATTTAGGTGCCCCAAGAAGACATAACGGTCTTGTCACAGAGCACCGTGAAAGTGCAATTAACCAGGAAGTGCACGCCTCCTTACTTACCGTGACGCGAAAATATGTCGAGAGCTCGTATCGAACCTGGATCTCCTGCTTCTAAAGCAAGCGCTCTAACACCACTGCGCCACGGCCGCACTCCAACCTTTTGAATGCTTATATCAAATAAAGATGCTTTTCAAAAAAATGAAGTTGCATAAAGCATGGGAACAAAAAAAGCCCAAAAAATTGAAACCCCTCTGCCCGAAACGCGAGAGCATCAAGTTGATATAATATTTTTTTTACTTTTTTGAACTAAATTAATAAGTTGTAAGTTTACTAAAACTCAATAAGTTGTAAATTTACTAAAACAGTTTCATAAACAGAACTATTTCTTGTTTATGTTGTCACGTTTCTGTTTGGACACTAGAAATTAGCTCATTTTAAAGTTTTTTTTCTTAATATAACCATTTAATTAAAACATTTGACGTAAGCAAATAATTGTGGACAGATGTTGTATTGGTCATCACGCGAGACCTCGAAATACAGCACCTAAAATAAATACATCTACAGCAAAAATTTGTTGGACTGATTCCGTACCCGAAAGGGCTATTCGGCTTCCCTTTGTTCAAACAATTTGAACTTTTTAAAACCGTTCCACTTGACTTTCTATTCTACTTTAACCTCTGATTTTTACACTTCATTTTTATCGCGCTTTTTTAATTACAAAAATGCCTTAACCACGAGTATTTCGTTCTATTGAGACAAGAGTTACAATAAAAGAAAACAAAGTGCTACATGTCTTTATTTACAAACTTTATTTACAAACTAACATGAGTTTGTTGGGAGAAATTCAGTCACAAACAAAATCGTAGTTTTTAATGATTTTGTCAAACTTTTCAAATCAGCTAATGAGGTTTGAATATATTAAAAAGAAAAGAACAAAAATTTAAAAATATTTTAAAAACGAGTTTTTATTATTAGACATATTAAAACATTTTTCTTTTGCTTATCATGATGTTGCATAATTATGCAATAATATTTGGTAAAACCCTTTTTAATTTTAAATATTCTTAGTTGAGTTTTCGCTTTTTTTTGTTTATGTACAAAAATACGACTCAACCATATATTGATACTATAAATATTTTTTAATTGCTATCAATTTTAATCTAATCAATTTTTTATATGTTATCAATCCTTATCAGAAATTCTTATTTAATTAAACTGTCTGTTACTTAAATAAGAATTTCTAAATTCTTATGTAACAGACAGTTTTTAGTAAACTTCTACAATTTCCCTCCATTCTGCTTTTGCAAATTTAAAAACTCCAACAACTAGCGGTTGCAAAAAATGACTTGTATGAGCTGGCAATTGGAATAAAATTATGTTGTTATAATCTCTATCATATCAATCATCTTTGCTATTCCGCGGAAGCCTCTGGGACGAAGTTACACGCAGCTAATAGGTTGCATGTGAAAAGTGTTCAAACTGGTCGTGTATTCCTGGTATTATCAGTTATCACGAAACAATTGAATTCGTGTGCAAGGACTGAGAATAATTTTTATAAGATTTAATTTTTGTAGTTTGATGTTTTAAGTCAATGTTTTTTGGGTTCTAAACTTTTTTTTTTTTAGTTTTCAAAAAATTATCAAATTTATACAGTATAGCAAACGTTGCCACTATTTAGAAATGAATAAAAACTGCGATTCTTTCAATGGTGAAGATCACGTGGTTATAATAATAGTGGGGTATAAAGTGAAAAAAAATTATGGGTTTTTTTAATAATGTTTCAGTTTTTGAATTGCTGCTACTTAAAAATACACTTGTGTAAGAAAATCATAAAAAACACTACTAGCCTAATTTGATTGATGTAGCCTAATTCGATTGATTCGGTAAGGCTGCAAACCACTTGAAACTAATGGCTAAGATTTCTGCTAGTTAACAGTAGTTAACTGGCAGAAAAAGACAGTGACAGTGATGGTGAGCTTTTTTTAACTGATTAAAAAAAAATAAAGGAAGACAGGATCTAATAAATAGACAACTCCTACACTGTACTAACGCAATGTCATACCCTTACATTAAAGTATAAAAGTAATCAATTTTTACATAACTTTAAGCTTGAGGTCTACGCTAGTATAAATTGTTTACCATTTTAAATTAAATGCTCACTAATTTAAATTAAAATATAATTAGGAACACGTGTCTATTATACTTGACGACAACTTCACTTTTAAAAATTAA
The DNA here is from genome assembly GCF_038396675.1 of Hydra vulgaris. NCBI lineage: Eukaryota > Metazoa > Cnidaria > Hydrozoa > Anthoathecata > Hydridae > Hydra > Hydra vulgaris. The sequence goes on along the minus strand of NC_088924.1, from coordinate 37,067,802 downwards.
AAACGAACAACATTTTCCTTATCAATTTACTTATGTTAACAATTTTCTGACAATTTTTACCTCCCCTTCCCCTCCCCTTGTCAACGACCTCTTAAATTTCAGAGACCCTCCCTATACTATTATGTCAACAACTATTTCTTCCCACCCCACCCCACCCCTCCTTTAGAAATAAAAAAAAATGAAAAAAAAAAACATTTTAAATAGTTGTAATAATAGTAGTTTACAATTTTAAGAAAAAGTGATTAAAAGAAAAATGTTTAGAAAAAAAATTTTAATTCAACTTTTAGCTGATGAACATTTTTTAAATATAAAAATTAATTTAGGATTACCTAGGTTTGCTCTGAACAAAAAGTAAATAGAAATAAAATTCTAAAATTAAAAGAAGTAAAATTGGTTGCTACATGCAACACTTTTGGTTTGAACTTCTTCCAGTGCATGATAGACGGTAAAAAAATTAAATTCACGCTACCTATCAAAGAACTGCAAGTCGATATTATGTCATTAATAGAAAAATTGTTGCAGTTATGAAATTTAAAAGAACAAAGAGAAACATTAAAATTTTGATGGAGGATAATATTTCTCAATGTTTTCCATAATTCTTACTATGATAAAAAAATCGTAGATATTAAAATTTTTGACAAGGTCTTCTATCACATGAAAAGCTATATTTTTATGTTTTTATATTACAACTATTAATTGCAAACATAAAAAATATATATATAACTAATCATCTGTAAGTTAAGAAATATGCATATTTTTTTTACCTAGGTAGTAACCATTCCTAGATAATGTTAAATATTTATTAAAATATTTATCTTCTTTACTTTAACTTTAGACTTATTCAATTTCACATTGAAATCAAATAATTTTTTATAGATTCTAATATAACAAAATAATGCATTTGTTTAAACCAGGAGTTTATACAAATAATTTATTATGTTTGATAATTTGTATAAACCAGGGGTTGGCAATCTTTTAAGACGAAAGAGCCAAAGCTTTCAATATATAAGATTTTTCCAGTTTTTAAAGAGCTACAAACTTGTTTTCAATATTATAATAGTATTTGTGCATGGAGCAAGAGAGCTGCATTTTAACATCAAAATTTTAACATCAAATTTATCTTGCGAGCAGCTGGTTGCCGACCCCTGGTATAAACACTTAAAGAATGTTTTCATAAATATAAACTAGTTATGTATTCAGCGACAGATTTCAAATTTTTTGTGTTTAAATTATTTAGTGTTCAGTTTTTATGACCATGTAAAGTTTGTTACCTCTTTAAATTAAGGGGGGTTGTTCTTTACATGATCATAAAATCTGAACACTGAATAATTTAAACATAAAACTTGAAATCTGTCGATGAATACACAACTTGTTTATATTTAGAAAAAAATAAATAATTCAACTGTCCTCTCGTATATGGAAGGCCTAGATTTTAGGGTTTCTTTTTCTCATTTTCCTATTACAGTAATTTTTTGTTTGTGGAAAACCTTTTCGTCATATATATAAATGTAAAAAAGTTTGGAATATTTTTTATGTTTAAAAATTGGTTATTTCAAACATTTAAAAACCTTTCTAAGCCACTGTTTCTCATAACCTAGGGCTTCCCACGCCACTGTTTCTCATAACCTAGGGCTTCCCACGCCACTGTTTCTCATAACCTAGGGCTTCCCACGCCACTGTTTCTCATAACCTAGGGCTTCCCACGCCACTGTTTCTCATAACCTAATCTTTTTAGTGGCGATATTATTATTATAGCACAATACTTTTTCGAAATAATTAATTTCATTTTCGAAATAATTAATTTCATTTTCGAAATAATTAATTTCATTTTCGAAATAATTAATTTCATTTTCGAAATAATTAATTTCATTTTCGAAATAATTAATTTCATTTTCGAAATAATTAATTTCATTTTCGAAATAATTAATTTCATTTTCGAAATAATTAATTTCATTTTCGAAATAATTAATTTCATTTTCGAAATAATTAATTTCATTTTTAAGATATGGACTCTTTAAACCTAATAAATGTACTCTTTAAAATATCCAAAACTTTTATTTGCTTTACTTGCACATAGAGTTACTTGATTTTTCTATTTTAAGTCAGATCTTTTTTAGCGACAGTGACACGCAAAAATAAAAAAAATTTATTTTTGCATAAAATAAATTTTTTTGGGGTTATTTTTGCTAAAGTGCTTTATCAAACACTTCTTAAAACTAAACTTTAATTGCCATTTGATGAACCAGTTGACAGCTTAATCTAAGTCAGTTTGAAATAGGTTAACACTTGTTTCACAATCAATCCTTGATGATACTTTTGGCATATATCTTTAAAATATTATATATTTATATACAAATGCCAATAACAAAGCCCTGCGGCACATTACTGCATATATCTTTCCAAGATGATACAATTTTTCCCAACTCTTTGCCTTCTATTTTTTAGAAATACTTTCATATATTTTAACAATGTACCAGAAATCCCATAACATTTAAGTTTCAGGAGTAGTCTTTTATGGGGCACCAAATAAAATGGCTTTGCGAAGCCTAAGTATATTATATACATATGTATATACAGGTATATTTTAATATAAATAATATAATATTGCGTTTAATGATTCATTAAGGTTAGTTGAACAAGAGCTTCTTAAAAAATCCGTGTTGATTTTTTGAAAGGTTATTAGGATTTAGGAAATTCGTAATTAACTCTTGCACCTTGAAGGGGTTGAGCACAACCTCTTCAACGTTCTATACCTTGTAAGTAAGTGAAATTGGGCAATAATTTAAAGGCGATAGTTTACCTCCTTTTCTAAATGGAGGACTAACATAGGCTGACTTTAACTAAACAGGTAGTTCACTAAACTCAATAGAAGCTACAAATATATGTACAAGCGGTAGAGCTATTCCGTATGCGCTAGTGGTAAGTATTTTCTTGGACGTGAACAACTTATTTAAACTGGGAGGCTTTGATGAGGAGGGACGCAAGCAACCTGCCTCTTAAATGAATAACATAATTCTGTTGTAATACTAATTTCATATACATTGAGCGAAATAGAAAAACGTTAGGATTCCATAAGTTTACTTTAAGGTATCAAATACCATGTATTCGCTGCCGTATTGCACACATTGTAACTCATTTCAAGTAAAAAAAAGGTAAAAAAACTTTAAACAACCGGAGTTTTAAATATTTAAATAAGAAATCTGTGTATCTACGGCCCGATGCATGGATATATTATAAATGAAATGCAAATTGCTTGAATATTTCAAACACGGTAACATAAACCGAATATTATTTAGAACATTTCTATATAAGTTAAGTTACACAGCGAACTGATGATACTAGTTCTTATTTTTCACGTAACTTTTCGTAATTTCACGGAAGATTTCTGTGGAAATTTATTACTTAAATATGTTTTTTATGGTATAAAATATGGCTTTCAAATACAATATTTTCAAATTCGTATGTGAATTTGAAAACATTGTATTTGAAAAAGTTAAAGAAAACAAGAAAAGGGAACAAAGTTTGCATCTAGAGTTACATCAAGCCGAAGTAATCATAGATGCAGCGCCAACAGAAGAAGAATAAGAAGAAGTAATGACAGGATCTAAAGTATTGTCAAAACCACTAGGAATTGAAGTAGTACCTTGTAAAAAGGTAGTAGTTGCAGTAGTTGCAAACGACTGCTATTACTACAGGCTACAAAATACATCTACAGGCTACAGAATACATCTTTTGCTACAGGCTAAGAAAAGATGTATTCTTAACAGTAGAGAAGTTAATAAGACAACGCTTCTTAAATAGAATAAAGTAATAGTATACCAATCTTTTCTTTATTAAACTTTTTCCTTCCACACTAGATAACTTCCGTTTCAAAGACATATTATTCAAATGAATCATCAAAAATATTGTTAAGTAATGTTACTGCAATTAAGACAAACCTTTTTTTAATCTTTTTTGAAACTAAAAAATTGCATAAATAACATTTAAATTGCATTTAAATAATACAAATACAATTCTTGAGAGATTTTATTAAACTTAAAAGCGACTCGAAGTAAACTACAAAACAAACAAACATAATAGGAAAATACAAATAAATTTTTAAAGAAATTGTTTTAAACACGAGTTTCAATTTTTTTTTTCTACCACACCCTGTAAATATCCATGGCTAACATCACCCGAAAGGACCGAACAAATCCTTTTAGATGGGCATTATATAGACCTAGTGTGAACATTTAGAGCTGTTTTTGAAATCTTATAACTACGTCCGAGCCATTTTTTTCATTTTTAAGTTATATAGTGAAAATAACCAAAATCCAAGATTTTCCAAAAAAATAAACAGCTCAAAATCATAAATTACAGTGATTTTTTTAAGTTGTAGGTATATAGAGATCATAATAAAATAATTTTAAGTCATTTCAAACATCCCAGAAGGTCAAATAATTATTGGAAATTAAAAAAAATGAATTTCATTTGAATTTAATTACTTTGTAATGACTAAGCATCAGCAATGATTTTATGTACATGTACGCATGCACACACGCACGCACGCACGCACTAACTTTTCAAATTAAAAAGGGTTAAATCCTTCCCTGTCATCCCCCTTCCATTGGCATGAAGTACACAATAAGATTATGTACACAAAAAAATTGTGTACACATAAAGATTATCATGAAATTTATGAAATAAAAAACATTCATAATTATTTTTCCTTGTTGAATGAAGATCATTTTTTAAAATGAAGACATAAAGCATCAAAAATGCCAAATAAAGCAAAAACACATGAAGAATGCAGAAAGTCTGTTTGTTTTCTTTGCATGAGGAAAGGAGACCGAGAGTTTAATGACTTTATCATTGGAAGAATTCACAAATTGTTGAAAACAGACATTGACTTTGCAGATGAAAGAGTCGCACAGGCTATTTGCAATGCTTGCCGAACTCTCTTGCAAAAAAGAGATGCTGGGGACATAAGTGTTTAACTTCCTGCAATCTACAACTTCTCTGCAATCACTGTCAAGCCTTTGACACGAACATCTGGTCCATGTGACTGCCTCATTTGCCAAATAGCAAAACTCAAGCTCAACTAGAAACATCCCTTGGCACCAAAAGAACAGAACAGAAACCTTGACCAAGGTGAATCTTCTAAGCCTGGCTCTTCACCAAAGTCCCGCTTACAGTCATCAGAGAAAAGATGCGCACAATGTTTGTCCATTCTTGCAAGAGGTTTCAGACATTCATGCACAATCGGAACAAGACACCAAAACTTGCAAGCATTGGTCCAGTCAGATCCTGTTGGTGGTGAGCAAATTGCATCTGCCATCATCAGCTCAAAGGATGCATCTCCTGGAGGAACTGTCCGGCTGAGTCAAGCAAGAGGAGGGCAGTTATTTCCATTAACACCAGGTAATAATAAACTTCTGTGGGAATCACTTTTACTCATAACTATTGTTGTTGTAATCATTCACAAGTAACAAAAAATTGTTAAATTTATTTCATTTGCTTTTTAGGCTCAGCATTTGCACGCAAATCAACCAGTTCAACACTTACAATACAAAGCTTGTTAAATGTTCAGTTAAACACAGGACTATCCAACACAGGAATGCGACAACTTGCTCAACACTTAACAAAGCAACAGAAACTCGACTAGTTGAGCCATTTTTCCAGCAAAAGTTTGCTGCTGTAGGAAAATCGTTGAATGATTTCTTTCAACTATCAGTTGTCAACATTTCAGCAGAAAAAGGAAAAGCTGAAGAGAAGAGAACAATCATTCACTGCAAAAATCTTGAGGACTTAACCAACAAGGTGTTGTTGTCAAGGGAATACGGCTCCAATCATTTTGTCAAGCTTGGCATTGATGGAGGAGGATCATTCTTGAAAATGAGCTTAGCAGTTATCAAGGTAACTGATGAAGATGATGAAACAAGAAGTCCTCAACAAAAAAGTCTTCGCTTGCTGACAAGCTCATCTGCCCGAGACACAGGTGTCAAACGGCAGCTCATAGTTGCCATCACTGAAAATGTTTCTGAAACATATGAGAACGTCAAATTGATGATGAACATCATTCAATTAAATGATGTTTCTTTCTGCATTTCATGCGATCTCAAGATGGCCAACATCATTTGCGGAATTCAATCCCATTCAAGCAAACACCCTTGTTGCTGGTGCAACATTGATTCTGACAATCTCTCAGAATGTGGAACATCCAGAAGTTTTGGATCAATCAAGGAGAGATTTGAAGCCTATGTTGCAGCTGGATCGGATACAAAATCAGCAAAAGATTTTGACAATGTAATCCATCCACCACTGATTAAAATCGATGACTCAACACTCATTTTGGATGTGATTCCACCAATGGAACTCCATCTTCTTCTTGGAATTGTCAATCATCTTTTCAAGAATCTTTCTGAGTTATGGCCTGGTGCTAAAGAATGGCCAACTTTGCTGCACATTCAGCTCCAGCCATACCATGGCGGACACTTTGCTGGCAATGAATGTCATAAGCTTTTGCAAAACCTTGACATTCTCCAAAGAATGGCAGAAAAAGCTTGTGCCTATCAAGCATTTGGTTTCATTGAAACTCTTAGACATTTCAAAGAAGTTGTCACTTCATGCTTTGGAACAACTCTGCATGAAAATTATAAAGAAATGATTCAGAAGTTTAAAACTTCTTTCCTATTCTTTCCAATATCGGTGACACCTAAGGTCCATGCTGTTTTCTACCATGTTTCTGAATTTGTAGAAAAACATCAAACCTCCCTCGGAATCTTCAGCGAACAAGCAACCGAAGCAATGCATTCAAGGTTCAAGGTTCACTGGGAGCGGTACAAGCGCATCCCAACTCATCCAGAATATGGAAAACAACTCTTCAATTGTGTTGTTGAATATAACAGCAAGCATCTGTAACAAACAACACCTACAAACTCAACTTTTTCAGAAATATATGTTTTGGACTAAAAAAAATTAGAAATTGTAAATTTTAGAATTTTTTGAGAAATTTAAAAACTGTTTTTGGATTATGCATTTTGTGAAGAAAGCTTTTAATTCTAGTCTCAAATTTGCAATATGTAAGAATCTGTTTATTTTTTATCATAAATATTGTCCAGACCAAGCAAGTTGTGAAAATATGCTTTATGGAATTTTACACTTTGTGTTTATTTTACCATAGAACGTTAAAATGAGAAAAATGGCTCTGACAAACTTTTGGATGTTTGAAATGACTTAAAATTATTTTATTATGATCTCTATATACCTACAACTTAAAAAAATCACTGTAATTTATGATTTTGAGCTGTTTATTTTTTTGGAAAATCTTGGATTTGGGTTATTTTCTTATATAACTTAAAAATGAAAAAAATGGCTCGGACGTAGTTATAAGATTTCAAAAACAGCTCTAAATGTTCACACTAGGTCTATATAATGCCCATCTAAAAGGATTTGTTCGGTCCTTTCGGGTGATGTTAGCCATGGATATTTACAGGGTGTGCTACCAGGGCCAACGACATGGGTTTTGAAGTGGAGGGGCTCAATCGTCAATTTTTGGAAAAAAATTTCTATATATAGAATCTTTTTTTTTAGAAAAAAAAGTCCTTTAGAAAAAAGTGGAAGGGGAACAAGCATATCCTTACCCCACACCCCGGTGTTGTCGGCTCTGTCTACATTCTTTTAATTCTACAATTTCAATGACTTCTGTACCACAAGTTCCATTTTTTATACAGAAACAATGGCGTAGAATCAATGCATTTACAATTATTTTTTACATTTTTTTTCTTTACATATTTAAAAAACGCACTTTATTAAAAATATTTTCAAATTGTTTATAAATATATTTAATTAGTGGCGCAACAAAAACAATAAGTGAGAGAGATTGTGCATTTTAGGTTGCTCATAATTAAACTTTAAAAATCGTATAGGATACATGTAACTGAAAAGTTTTTATTTATTGAAAAGTGTACAAAATATTAAAGGAGATATTTCATTATTAAGTTAATACATAAAAATAAGAATTCGATAAAGATTTAACTAAAAAACATTGTGTATGTGATGATCTTTGAATAGAACTTTAAAATGTGTGAATCGACCTTTACTTGAAATAATTCTTGCAGCTTGTTTTTGTCAACTAAGCAGTTATTTAATTTTATTTACATTTGAGCTGCACCAAGCAATATTTGCATAGTTTATATAACAATGAATGAGGAAGATATATAAGATTTTCAAACAATTTTGGTTTAATAAGTTCTTGCCAAGAACTTCTTGGCTTTGTATAGCACGCCAATATCTTTTGAAATTTTATTTTCTATCGTTCTATGCGTTCTCTCTCGTCACGTTTTTGTCATGTATCATTTGTAAAATCTTCAATGATGCGTCTCTAATTATTTTAGACTTGCCAATAAAAAGTATAATTTAAAAAAAAAAACTTTATTACGTTGCCTGGGTTTTTCTACAGTATAATAATAAAATAAATAACTAAATAACTAAATTTGCATAAAAATCTGCCTTAACTACCCTTTTTATTTAAAAATATAAATCAATACCTGTATTATATTAAAAAAATCAGTTAAAAGTTTTTATGTAATCACCTCCCCCTAGCCTATCGAACATAGTCGTTTTTGGCGTTTTTTGACCATTTTTTTAAATTAAATGGGCTCTGGAGGAGGCACAAAAGCGGTCCAATCAGGCTAATTTTTTTCCAAAGTTAGTTTTAACATCAATGTCCCACATTTCAAGGGGTAGTTTATTGAAGTTCAAAAATTTCCTCAAAAGCAAGTACCCTAATATATATATATATATATATATATATATATATATATATATATATATATATATATATATATATATATATATATATATATATATATATATATATATATATATATATATATATATATATATATATATATATATATATATATATATATATCAAAGGTTGCTCGCATAATCTACTGTTTATCTAATACCTGGTATATTGAATACTATATATCAATGAATAAATGAAAGAATACTAAAAAAAAAAGTACGCTTTCGGTTGGAATTCGAGGAACTGGAGGACATAAATAGTTAAAATAAAAATATCTTTTAAGGGTGTTTAGGATAAACTAAGCAAAAGGAATTTTTTGGGGTAATCAAATCCAAAAAGCAAAATTTTGATGGGGAATCCGCAATCTTAGAATTAGCAAAAATTGTAAACAAAAAAAATAATTATAGCAAATTTGATTTTGCAAACTAATATCGCTCTTTTTGAAGATTAATAATAATAATAATAATAATAACAATAATAATAATAATAATAATAATAATAATAATAATAATAATAACAACAAAAATAGTAATGCGATATCGTAAAGTTTTAGAACTATAAATAAATTTAATATATTTTAAGTAAAGTCAATAAGTTTAGTAAAAATTATAGAAACTTCAATGAAAATTTATGAAAAGTTTAAAAAAAAAATGCTTACTTAACAAATTTTGTATACATATGAAAATAAATATCCATTTTTTCCATGACATCTTTTTTTTTTTGCAATGGCAAACCATCTTTAACATAAACAACTTGATTAAAATTTATAAAAGTGTTCTATTTAAATAGAAATATCTTTGTCAAAAAAATTACCAAAGCAAATTTGAATTAAAGGTCTACTCAAAAAATAAAAAGTTATTAATTGCTTCATTTAACTTAAGAAACAACACACCTAGTTCAACTTTTTTTTCTCCCAATGAATAATAATTTTTAATAAGTTTCAGCTTTTGTTATTGGTTTTTAATATACTTCTTATTTTAAGCTTGTCTTTAATATGTTTAAACGTGAATATGAATTACTCATATTTAATTATTGCCTAATTTAAAACTCTGCAAACATTACAAATGTTTTTTACAAATAAATTTAATGCTTATTATATTTTTTAATCCGAGCATAGGTTTAAAATTTAACTTAGGTTACGGGCATTGTCTTTGTAAAAACTCAGTAACCATAATAATGACGTCTTGTATTTATTTCTGTATGAGCAAATCATACAGTGTTAATTTATGCTATACTTTTTTTATATAGCTTTTTATGCTATTTTGTATTAAAAGAAACATGTGTGTGTGACATTTTAGAAAAGTTTTTTTTATATTTGTTACAAAACAAAAAACTTATCTAAATAAGTTCAACCTATTTAAGTACAAAATAATTAATATTCTTTGAAAAAATTAAATAATTAATATTCTTTGAAAAAATTAAATAACTAATATTCTTTGAAAAAATTAAATAATTAATAATCTTTGAAAAAATTAGATAATTAATATTCTTTAAAAAAATTAAATAATTAATATTCTTTGAATAAATTAAATAATTAATATTCTTTGAAAATACAAACAAGAGTTAAAGCTAAAATAAAAATAGTGAAAAATAAAATGTATAAGTTATATCACAATTACATATTAAAATCATTAATAAATATCACACATGTTAGTATGCTATATTTATTGATGATGTTTTACGAGTGAACAAATTTTGTAATAAAGATACAAAAAAAAGTAAAACTAAACTTTAATTGAGAACTTCTTTAACCCTTTTAAAAAAATTGATTGATTTTATTCGACAAAATGTCTTATGATGCACTTCATCAAGTAAACAGAAAAAAATAGTATTTGAACCGTAGATCAAAGTAAAGCAAAGACAAAATGAAATGGTGTTCTGTTTACTTTACTTTTAAGAGTAATTTTTTTTTTTTGTTGCAGTAACTTTGTCATTGCAAGGTAAGACTGACTTGTCGGCAATTTTGAAAATTAATTAAATCTTTAAAGCCTTAATTTAAAAAAGTTTAGACGTGGAAGTTTCTTTAATACAATTTAAGTTCCTAATAGTTTAGATTTTCGGTATTCAACAAAAACTCACAATTTTGTTTGTATTTATTTAAAGCTAAAGAATCTTTTGTTTTAAGTAATAATAAACCAACTTCAAATCTCCTTTTTACCTATTTGAAATATTACTTTACAATAAACTACAGATACTTGATTTTCTAAACAATTATAGACAATGTCTGCAGAAAGAGTTATCATAGTGCCAAGAATATAAATCTTTGGGGTTGTTTAACCAGCACCAATGTAGCCGAGATAACTATAAGCAATATTTGTGCATTAAAAAGCATTGGATGGCCTAATAACTGTCTAACCTATTGGTTAAGTTTTAATAATATGGTACACTTTCTTCACACGTGTTCATAAACTATTTATATACAGCTTTATCTACGGAATCATGTTTTTGAAGGTTTAACTTTTATCTGATACTTACTGATTAAACTTTTGAGAAACATTTTTCTTTAGTTGGACTTTTTTCCAAATCTTTTGGAGAAAAATATTTTTCATGATTGTCGAGTCTACTCTTTCATGTAAATGCCACGTTAAAATTATATAAGCGTATAAAATGCCATGTTGTAAATAAATATGCGTAAGACGCCATATTGATTAAATTTAATTCTTATAATTTTTTGAATTTTCATTCTTTTTAATTTTAAATTAGTATCATAAATTTTTCATATTTGATTAACTCTTATAACTGTTTTACATTTTGTAAAAAAATGTGTTTATTATTATTTCATTTATTTAACACCCAATGTAATTTATAAGGTAAAAAAAGAAAAATAAGAAAGTTATTTCTCGTGATTTTCACTTAAGAATTTTTTCTTCCAGAATTTGTTTAAAAATTCCTCTTTGCTCTTTCGCATTCCAGCACTCTATTGCATGTTTCAAAGTTTGTTCAACTTCGGAGAGAATTTCACTTTTAGAAAGTGCTATTTTTATCTTCTTTTTATTTTGAATTAAGTTTTGAAAATTTAGCATCCGAAAACGGTATAGGTCCTGAATATCGCCAACAAACGAATGTTTGTATTATTGAGTGAAGCAAAAGTTGAATGTTTAGTATCCCATGTGAATCCCAGATGTCTAAGTTTATTCTGAAGATTTATTTTATTACTAGATATCGTTATCGTATTGGTTTGTATTTGTGCTTTACCTGAAATCAAGAATTCAGTTTTTTCGACATTTATTTTAATACAATTTAAATTACTGTAAATATTGCATGTTTTTATCAGCTTTTTGAGACCAGAGAGGGTAGAGCTTAAAAGTATGATATCATCCGCATATGCCACCACACCAGTGAAGTTACCATATATCGATGTGCCAAAAATACCTTGATTTGTAATAGTTTCAAGAAGACTTTCAGTGTAAATATTATATAGGTGAGGTAAAAGAATCGATCCTTGTCTTACTCCTTGCTTTAGAAGAAAGGAGTTTGATTTACAACCTTGATATGAGACTGTTGCACTACTATTGTTATATAACGAAGAGATAGTGTTAACTATACAGAGTGGTAATTTTTTATCGAAATATAATTTATCAAATAGGATATTCCAGTTGCAGCTATCAAAAGCTTTTTCTACATCTAAAGAGCATAGGTATACAGGTGAGTTGTTGCTATTGTAATGTTTAATTGTTTCGCTATTTAGAAATTCGGCATGTAGCGTTGAACAGTTAGCATTGAATCCAAATTGTAGGGGGTGAGTATCTCTAATATCCGGACATATAATAAGGATTAGGTATTCTAGAACCTTTGTAAAAATTGGTATAATGCTAATACCGCGATAATTGTTCGGGCTATCTAAAGATTTTTTATACGATTTAACAAGGGGTACAATAATAGACGTCGACATTGATAATGGTGTCCATCCATAATTAATTGAATAATTAAAAAATTTGATGAGCCATTTTGTTAAAGTATCACAATTTGCGTATTTCAAATGTTCTGCTGAGATACCGAAAGAGTCAGGAGATTTTTTAAATTTTAGGTTCGAAATAGCCCTAATTATATTTTCTTCAGTTATTATAACATCATCATGTTTTGTACACGGGAGAATTCTCCGATGATTTCCATTACGATGTGTTATTTTTGAAGTATTCAGTACTTTTTCGAAGTGGTTTGCAAATTCTGAAGTAATGGATTCTTTGTCTTTTTTATTATTTATGGTAAATAATCTAGAATTTATGTCTTTGTTTAAACATCTAAAAGCATTCCAAAAGTTTTTTGGTCTAACATTTTTTAACTTTTCAATTTTAGTATACTGTGTGCAAATTTTAATATTTTGAGCCAACTTGACGGCTTTGCGAAAGCTTTTACGAGCCATTAAGTAACAATTGAAAGTTACGGAGTTTAAATCTTTTAAAAAACCAGAATCCCTCCATTTGTTGGAATGAATTGAAAGAATAGTTTTAGAACGACTTAATTCAGGTGTCCACCAAGATTTTGAATACAAACATTGCTTTTTACTTTTTAAAGTTTCCTTAAAAGCTATTTGAGCGCTGCCAGCAATTATTTTACAGATTTGAATAAGGTCGTATTCATAATTATCAGTAAAATTAAGATAGTTAAAGCAATTGGTTAAATGATCATTATATGAATTTATAAAGTTAGAATCGTTCCAAGCGTAGCTAGGAATATTAGTATCTTCTTCTATTGTGGTATTGTATTTAGTGTGCTTACCTTCAACTGATATTGAAAGTGGTAAATGATCGCTTAAGTTATTTGAGCCCTCAGGATGAACAATGCATTTTAGACTTAGGAAATTTGTATATTTTGGTATGGCGACGTGATCAATATATGACGAATTCGGTAGCGTCTGGTGCCGATATGTATAATTAGGGCCAGAACCTTTAGTTACATCTACTAGTTCTAATTGATTTGTTTTTAAAAATTCAGATAAGTGGACAGAATAACTGTTTCTTTTGGAATTCGATCTTTCAAATAAGTCATATATTTGGTGTGGAAAAGATTGGAAACCACCGGCTATAATTATATTACCGTTACCTTCGTAACTATTAATTAAACCTTTGACGATATCTAGTTGACTTTTGTATTCTTCCAATGATGAGAGGCTGTTCCGCGATGAGGAGAGGTATATTCCAATAACTATAATATTAAGTTCATTTTTTTCGAAATTTATTGCTAAAATATGGTCATCCTCGTAAAGTACTCTAATATTTTGGAATTGATTTCTTCGTATAAAGAACGCATTTCCGCCAAATGCTCGACCTTTTACATGTTTATTAGACTGATGGAAATAAATGGAGTGTGTTTTATTAAATAAATCTCTTATTATGGAGTATTCAAGTTTAGATATCCAATGTTCACATAAAAACGTTATATCATAAGATTGTATAAGTGACTTTGTAAATTCAATGTTTGACTTAAGTCCCTGACAGTTAAAAGTACATATATCGAAAGTTGTTGAAGGCTTGTTTTTTCCTCTTATGCTGCTTGGATCCATTTTCAATTAAAATTTTTATCCTGGCTCCCGTTGGATACCAGATTTTGTTCACTGTTTTTGAAAAAGCGTTTTGTCCTAAAAGGTTTTACAATTATACTTTTGTGCCATACCTCAGGGTTGAATATCTTTATTTTTTCCGAACTGTTTATTGTAACTCGAAACGATCTATTATACTCGTTTATTTTGTTTACGGCAACTAACAATGGCGTAATGTCTATTTGACTTATCATATAATTTTTAAGATCTTCTTCAGTAACTTGATTGCATATGCCTCCCAAAAAGACATCAAATTTACGTATAATTTTTTCGCCTGCAATGCTTTTATGATCAGTAATTTTAGTTCCAAAGATAGGCTCGACCTTACGGTACTTTTTTTCAAAAGATAAATTTTGGTGGCGTGCAACAGGCCGCACGGGTTTATTATTCTTACCAATTAAAATAAAGTTGTCATCTTTATTCCGTTCAATACTCATTTTCAGTTTTTTGTCATTTATTACGTCAGAAATTTTCTCTGAAGTTCTTGCGGTTGATTGCGTTTGAGCCACAACGTTGGCAAATGTTTTTGAAAAATATTGTTTTTGTGTATTTTTAATTTCAATATTGTTTGGATATAAGGAATCACAATTAATCGAATTTGAAACAATAGATTTGATTGTTGGTTTGCCGCAAGATTGCTGAAAGCTATCTTTCGTAAAATTTGCGGTGACTTCAGAATTTTTATTTTCATTTTGCGTGTCGTAGTTAAAATGTTTATCTTCACATTGTGCATAATAATCATATTTTACGTTTTGGGTATTTTCGTTTGATACTTTAAGGTTTTTAATAAGTTTACTTTGATGAGTTAATTTTTCTCGCATCAGACTTAGCTCCAATTTTATTTCTTTGTTTTCTTTTAGAATCGAGTTTGTCATAGTAATTAATTCTTTAACTGACGAGATTAAAAACTTGTCACCTATATTTTCAACATTTTTGGTCGAGATTACGGCCTTAACTATATCTTTATGAAGTTGCTTTTCGCATATTGTGATCGAAAATATGTATAAAGCTCATTATATTATTATCTTACTACTTTCATTTTGATCATGACTGCTCACTTTATTTGCTTTAAAATAGTTTAAAACTTTTATTTATTAAATAAAACTATATTTATTAAAGAAGTTTTAAACTTCGTCTGCATTCTTGAATTATTTTGCATTTATAGAGTCTGTGTGTGTGTCCTTGTCATCTTTATATATTTTCATACACAAAACATGTAAATATTACAAGAACGGCCATATAAATGAATTTAAAACAAACAAAATAAACCTGACTTATAGCTGAAAGTTCTGTCAGAAGTGATTTATCACAAAAATGTCAATTGTAGTTGATTGTCATTAAAAAGTTTTTTAAAATTTTCCATAATATGAGAAGCCCTTAAGAATTGTCACGAGAAAAGAAGAGAACAAAAATACTAAAGTTTGTTTCTTTTTAAATATACCTACAAAATACAAATAACTGTGCTAATGAATTTAAATTTGATGGTTCATCCAGCGGTATAGAAAAAAAGCAAAAATTCTTTAAATTCATTTATAACTTTTATAACGGTTTTTGAAATAGGAGGGCACAATCGCCAATTTATAAAAAAAGGTTCTCTATATCTTGAAATATTCATTAAAAAAAATAAATAAAAAGTTCCTTTACAAAAAAAGTGAAGTAGGGGGAGGGGGGATTAACGTTGTCGGCATTGAGTTAGCCTTCGTTGACCCAGGAAAATAAATTCTATAAAATTTCTATAATCTTTTGAAACATATGGCATAATGTAGAAATTCTATAGATTTCTATAGAATTTCTATAGAATCTTTGTTAGTCTCTATAGAAATTCCTATAGGACTTTTTTTTTTAACTTTTTTTTCTATAGAAAATAAGGTTTTATAGCAATTTCTATAAAAATTAATAGATATTCTATATAAGTTCTATATAAATTCTATAAAATTTTTATAGTTTTTATCAAATTTTCATAGAATTTTTGTAGAACCCCAGGAAAAAAAGTTCTATAAAATTTCTATAAACTTTTGGAACATATGGTCTATAGAAATTCTATAGAACTCTATAGAATTTTTATAGAATCTCTGTTAATTTCTATAGAAATTCCAATAGAACTTTTTTGTCTACTTTTTTTTCTATAGAAAAAAAGTTTTATAGCAATTTCTTAGAAACCAATAGACATTCTATAAAAATTCTATAGAATTCTATAGAATTTCTATAGACAATCTATTCCGAAAGTTTATAGAAGTTAGAATTTCTATAAAACTTTTTTTCCTGGGACCGTATCCATATATTCATCTAAATAACTTTGTATTTAGATGAATATATGAATACGGTTTTAACTAATCGTTAAAACCGTATCCATATATTCTATCTAAAACTCCATTACTCATCTAAAAATGACGTTTCTTTCTATTTTCATATACTACTGATAATTTATTTGTATCGTATATTATTATTATATATACCTTATATATATATATATATATATAATATATATATATATATATATATATATATATATATATATATATATATATATATATATATTTACTGGGGTGGCAAAAGGCTTTGGCCAGAATTCTAATTATACCAACCAAACCATTTTTTTGCATGCGGTTAAATTTTTTTTAATTTCTATTATTTTAATAGTTGTACCTAAAACCACATTAATAGCTTTAAAGCTACAATTAGTAGCTATCGATTAGATACAGACTTGTCTTATAATAAATAAAATAATAATAAATAATAAATAAATAATAATAATTATTATATTATTGTAACTAATTATAACATAACGAAAAGTTTGTATCTATTCGAAAGCTAGATATCATAATCACAATATTATAATAGATTGTAGTAATGTAGTTTACTACAACTTAACAACAAATCTAAAGTTACATGTTGCAGCTTTTTGGCTAACGATGTTGTTACAATATATCAATAGCTACATGTTGTACCTATGTCGCGAGCAACTATATAACGACAATTCTATTGCTACTATGTGTACCACCTATCGCTATAACGATATGTTTATACATATTGCGGGTTTTTAGTTAATGATTTTAAAACAACAAGTTGGTAGCTATATCTCGAAGCTTTGTAGTTTGTTAAAACCTAACTATAAGGCTTTAGCTTGTCGATAGCGCTAGCCGGTTTGTATACACAAAACATGTTTTTTAGCAAGTGCTATTAATAACATTACTTTATTTTTAGAATTAAATATTCTAAGCGATAGATAAACCATGTTCTTAAACCAAGCAGAAGTTTGTTCTCAAACAAAGACGGTGAAAACGGTGGGGTTGTTCTTTATCAAATATGATATAAACATCGCACATTTTCTTATACGATGCATATCTGAATCATAGCTACGTATTGATATAATATGATACACACACACACACACACACACACACACACACACACACACACACACACACACACACACACACAGATATATATATATATATATATATATATATATATATATATATATATATATATATATATATATATATATATATATATATATATAATATCGTAATAAATATATTTGATTTAATTCCAAAAATTTTTTTGTTAAACGTATAGAACAAAATGAAACAATAATGTGAGAGAAAAAAATTGGTCAAAAATTGTCATTAAGCTCAACCGCTCATATTCGCTAGCTAGTTTCTAGCTCGTTTTTGACCGAGAAATAATCTGTTTAGATTTTCAATTCATCGTCTTCAAACAGAAAATTTGTAAATGATGATTTTATTACCAGTAATGATCTTTAATAATTCTAAAAACAGATCAAAAACATAAGATGAATATACTCATATTGATTTAAAAAATTTGTTTATTTATAGTTATAAACATTGTTTATTTATTATTATTATTTTTTTCCGTTATATAATTATAAATAAAAAATTTTTTATTTAAAATTTTAAATTAAAAAAAATTTTTTATAATTATAATAGTTAGATTTTATTTTAGAGATTTATAAAGATTTTAATAGAATATATAATATCTTTATATATTATATATATAATATAATATATTTGACAACCTCATCGTGAGCGTATTAACAACGTCCTTTGAACATTTAAGATTAAGCATCTCAGTTGGCTCATCAAACTCATCAAATATTATACGAAGCATAATGAGCATTTCTAAAAAATCACGCTCAAAAACTCGTATAAGTTTTGTCTAATATTTTCATAAATATAAAACTGGCAATCTTCAATTTATTCTCACTTTATTCTAGTCTGTATAAATATTTTGTAAACAACAAATAGTACATTAGTAATGTTATCAAAGAATAAATTATGTAAAAAAAGGGCAAATTTTAGTTACTAGATAAATAAATTTAAATTCTTCGGAAAATCAAAGTTTCAACAGCATACTTTTTTAAATTATATTTTATTTATTAGTAAAGATTTCCAGAAAGTTACAGGATTGCGCAATGTGTCATAGAGTTTAAATGCATTTCCAGTATGATCACGCACGAATGTCACGCAAAGAAATTGCGAATAAATGTCGATATCGTGTTGTTATTTTTATGAAAATAAATTTCTTGTGAGTCTCTCTAGTGAAATATTATATTTCTACAACTCAAGTTCAAAATATTTTCAGTGAGAGATAGCAGTCATCGGATATTTCTTGCTTGAGTATAGCGTTTTGAAAATTATTGTTAAATAATTTTCAAAACGCTTATGCGTTTAAAACAGTTAATGTTTTTCAAAACTATTGTGGCATTAACACACAAAATAAATTAAGTGATAAAAATATATATATTTAAAAATTCAGCTGGTCTAAAATTTAATAAAAACATTTTTGTTCTTTGAGAAAATCATAACAGTATGCGTATTGTAAAAAGTCCCAGCATCTAATTGTAAAAGCAAAGTAAAAAATCAAAGGAAAATAAAAAATCACGCACAGAAATAGAAATATTTTAATACTATTTTTTAAGTTTCTTAATTCCATAATTAATGCGCATACGCATTCAAAAAGTCCCAACGGGAGAGTAGTCAGATAATTGTAAACCCCAAATTTGGCTTTTACCTTAATTAGTAGTAATATTAAAAACCAAGTGTTTTTCTTTTATATATAAAATTATAACTTTCATTCATAATTTCCTATTATAAAAAACTTCTCTAGATTTCTCTCCTTATGCATTAATTGATATTTGTAAATTATATTGCCTAAATTAGTGCCTAATTAACGCTTTTTTGAAAAGTTAAAAAAACTCATCACAAGTATATAAATTTTTTTTAAATATCTTATAAAATACATTCCTCCTTTCTTAAAAACTATAAAATTCTTCTAAATTTAAGATTAAAAGAATTACTTATTAAGAGGTAATTTTAATAAAAGGTAATTTTATAAAACTATGCGGTGACTAATATGGAAACTATGATAATCGTTTACAAAGACGTTCTTTGTATAAAAATTGTTAAACGAATACGGTACACAGCATTATAAATCTATTATAGAAGATTCTAACTTGTTAAAAACTGGTCAATTAAATCGTCTAGTTTTTAACAAGGTAAAATCTTCATTTTAAAAAATTAAGTTTCGATTTGTAAGTCGTGAAATCGTAAAATAAGCTACCGGCTTTATCAATAAATGTGCATAAAAACATTGTAAAATTCACTTTAAATCATTAGATATATCATCATCATTAAATGATAATCATCATCATCATCTTCATCACTATCAAAATTTAATATTACTTTATTAGAGGGTTGAGCAATTTGAAAGTTTTATGAAATCAAATGTACCTGTGTTGTAAACCTTTTTTTTTTTTGGTGTGTTTTTGGGGTTTCTCTTCTATCATACATATTTGACAAAACCTTTTTTCAAATGGATGACTAAAGTCACCACAATCTTTTCATAGAGCCCTTATGTGGGCTTTACAAGTTTAAAATAGAATAAGATTGTTAAAAATACTATGTACAATTCCAATATAATAAAAAGAAAAAAAACTTTCATAAATATTTACATTTAAAGAAATAAAGTAAATAGTATCAATATAATTTTTAACAATAGTCATTTAAAAATACTATATGAATACAACATGTATTAAAAATTTGAATGTTATAGCATATCTTTTTAGCTTCTGAATAATTTAAAGTAATTAACCAGAATTAAGTAAAAATTCCATTTGTATCGCTTACTTACAAATGTCTGTAAGTGTAAACGTCAGTAGATTAAGTTGTGTTTAGGGGTATACGGAACGATCATGTATAATAAATGTTTAATATAAGATAACTTTTAAATATTTTTTAATAAAAATCATTTTATGAACTTTTTATGCCGATCGTAATGATTCAACACATTTCAAGCATATACTCTGATTAAGTGCAACTATATTGCGCCCAGTTGTGCAGGGAAGTAGAACTCGGGATCTTTGGGTTCTGAGCCAGAACTTTAACCACTGCGCCAGGGCTGCTTTTATTTAACTATATTTTTTTTACTTTGCAGTTAGCGAACGTCTTTTTCTCAAAGGAAAGAAAAAATTCAAAACGGAGATTAAAGATGTACACAGTATTTCAGATTTGTTCAAATGTTAAAAATTTCAGGGCATTGGTAAAATGCGTGATCTTTTAACTGGTAAGTGCTGGAATAAAGTGCGAAAATACGGATAAGTTTTTGTACGTACATCGACTGATTTAGAAAGAAAATTCGGAGGAGTGATGTTGCATCGAATAAAATTTTGGTTTGGGGCAGTTATAAAGTTAGGGTTTTAGGAGAAAATATTCCGTGCCCGATTATTACAATTGTAATATTACAAATAAATTTTTGAATGAGCAACTTGTATCACAATATGTTATGGTAGATATACTAACACTTATTACTAAATTTGACATTACCCGTTAGCATGGCAACTACAAAAAGATTTTTCATCAAGTTAAAAAGAATTAAAACACATTTAAGGGCAACGACGTTTCAAGACCGTTTGTTTACGTCTATTTGCTGTTGAAGCAAAAGCAATTTATGTATCCGGATTATAATTTTGCGGGAAGAAGGGAGTGGGGTTTGTCGCTACACATCATTGAATAGTATTTTTTAAAAGAAATATATATAAAACACAACGTTTTATCAAGAAAAAAAAAAAGCATAAGAATTTATTAAATTTATAAAATGCACTTAAATAAAATACTATTATAAAAAATACATAAAGGAAAAAAACACAAAAAACTAACAGTTCTATTTGCATTAAAAAGATTTATCAACTCATAATATAATATCTCATTACATACATAATGTAATTACTGATAACAACTTTAGATGAGATAACTTTGAAACAGCAACCCCATAAAAATGCAGAACTATGGCGTCAATAGATGCAGATATTTTGAAACTATCAAATCAAGCTTGATCAAACTCTTACCAAAGTCAAAAAAACTCAATTTTTGATTGATATGCTGAACTTTGGTAATGAGATCAGCTTCTTAAAAGTCCACATAACAAAAAACGAAGAGACGATTGCAGCTTTAAAACAAAAAGAAGTTGATTTTGAAAAAGAATATTTGCCGTCCCTAAACAAGTGGAGCCATCAAGTAGTGGAGTAACAAACCCAGTCACTTTAGCGAAAATTTAAAAAGCGACACAAAGATGATAGATAGCGATAAAGCTATTATTGTACATGTTACTCAAGAACTGAACAAAAGAGGAAAAATTGAACGTATTGTAACCGTAACCGAAGTTAAAGAATGCGATTCAGAAGATCTAGAAGAAAGAAAAAAAAAAGATAAAGAAAACATTAAACCACTGAAAGTTACCCTCGGACTTAAAAAAAGAAATCATCGAAAGTATACGCAGAATAAAAAAATAGCAGCAATTAGACTCATCAAACTAAGCAATGAATGCTACAAGCAGGCACAAAAATGACAAATGACAAATGCAACAAAACTTCCCCCATTAACAATAATAGTAATTGACAACAACGACAACCAAATCTAATTTTTAAAAGAGGTAATAACCTTAGAGCAAAGGATGGCTGCGACAACGTATACATCAATAGAGGTAAAACAAAGACAACTGTAACGTAGAAAAGCGACTTAGAATAGAACGTACTTTACGCAACAGCAAACTCACGTCAAACTAGAAATCGAAAAATCTGTGAGATACAAAAAAAGAAGAAATAGAAAGCGCTACAACTGTGGGATATGCAATGGTGTACTCGTCTGGGTGCCTCACAAAAAAGACCAATCAAATTTATATCAAAAGAAGCGAACATTAAAAAATGTTGCGGGCTCATTGACATCTAAAAAAGAAAATACTCGTTGCAAACTCCTGGCCAATGAACAACTCAATTGCAGCAATAAACAACTTCCAACATCCACAACACGACCTGCCTAATTGTGCAGCAACTTTGTCATTAAATAACAACATAAACGCAGCAACGAATATCAAACACAGTCACCAACTAGATTTTCCAAACAGTGCCACAATTTTGTCTTCTGTTAACAACTCAACTATATTATTAATCAACGCCCAACATCTCAGTTTGCCAAACTAAGTCGCAACTTTGTCATCCAATATCAACCTGATTGCAACAACAAGTAGCAAGTACCTATTAATAACTTGATAGCAGAAAAATACAACGCCCTAAATCATCAAATAAATGATAAGCGTATAAGATGTGTATACACTAATGCAACTTTGCTAAACGCAAACAAACTTAACGAACTCACAGCATATGTCTTGGTTAACTGCCCGCACATGATTTTTGTAAGTGAAACATCGTTCACGAGCCGATCCGTTCCGCAGCTGGAAGGTTATTAAGTCTTCATTAAAGATAGAGAAGGTTATCATGGAGAAATTGCAATTAACATTAGCAAAGACCTCCTTCTTGTTAAAACTGATTAAAAAGAACTAATAGACACAAACTGCTAGTAAACTTGGCGTTTGATAAGCATAAGCAATGAAAGCAGTTTATAGGCTGTTTATACCAACCACCGTCTATCTCAAGATACACAAATGATCTGTCAACTGATATTATAATTAGAAAAAGTATCAACAAGACAAAGCTACTTGCTGACTTTAAAAAGTTTAGTTCAACACTTATCTGTGGTGATTTTAATTTTCCAAACGTGAAATGGTTTGATGATGGTACCGAATATGTTACTGGCTCATAAAATAAATCGGCCGTAAAATTCATCTACATGCTCGATGACAGCTTAACATGTTGACTTTTCCACATTCATACAAGCGGATGGACATAATATTCTATTTTTACTTAAACATAAATAATCCTTGAAAAAATAACCCTACAAATCTAATTTAACTAGTCGCCTTAGCAACGAGGACGCTTATTTATAAAACAATAATAAAAATAACAAATAATAAAGTGTTAAGTTGTTTAACTAAAACATTTAGAAAAATACAATAAATAGCGATGGTCAGTACTTTTGGTAATTTCGCAGGTGCCAGTAAAATAATTGCACCCATAGGATTTGTCTTGATCTTTTATGACCATAACTGTATCTATAACGAAATTTATAATAATAGTAATGTAATTCAATAACTTAATAACAAATATTTTACAATAAAAAACGCATTTTTAACTCACCATAATTTTAGAATGATAAAAAGGTTTCATTACCATTTTTCCATAGCTATAAAAATTAAAAATATAAGAGTATGAAAATATGAAAAAATGTCTACAAAATATGTACGTATTTAAATATATAAGTATTTAAATATTCGTGCTGCTTCCTATATATATGCCGAGTAAATATATATTATTATGAGTTTATATAAATCATATATAAATCATATATATATATATCAGGTAACCAAAAAAGTTCGTGCGGTTTTTCCGTATATAATAAAAACACACAAAACGACAAAAGTAAGTACATTTATTCATCAAAATAGTCACCATTAGCATCTAAAACCTTTTCCCAACGTAAAACAAGCTTATTTATTCCACTTCTAAAAAATTCTCGGTCCTTTGAGTCTATAAAAGCTTTCAACTCCATTTCAACCGTGTCCTGGTCTCGGAACTGCTGTCCTTTTAAATGATTTCCCAGGGAAAGGAAAAAATGGAAATCAGTAGGGGAGAGGTCTGGCGAGGATGGTGGATGAGGCAAACTCTCCCAACCAAGGCTTTGGAGCTTGTCCTGAGTCACGCGAGCGGTGTGCGGTCTCGCGTTGTCGTGGAGAAGCAGAACTCCTCTCCTGTGCACCAGTGCAGGCTGCTTTACAAGCAACAGGTCGTGAACTCGTTGCAGCTGTGCTGAGTAGACCAGTCCAGTAATGGTTTGGCCTGTTGGGAGCAGCTCGTAATGCACCACACCAGCTGTAGTCCACCAAATGCAGAGCAAAACCTTCCGCTCGTGGAGATTGGGCTTGGGTGTCTTTGGGATGGGGTCATCGGGGGACAACCAATGGTAGCAACGCTTGGTATTGTTGTACACAATCCATTTTTCGTCGCATGTCAATAAACGATCAAGAAAAGGCTCAACATTGTGGCGTGATAAGAGTGATGTGCAGATCGTAAGCCGTTGCTTCTTGTTGTCGATCGACAGCTTGTGCGGAACCCACCGACTCAGCTTCCACGCTTTCCCAATCGCATGCAGATGCAGGCGGATGGTTTCAACACTCACAGCAAACCTCACTGCAAGTTCTTGGCAAGTTTGGCTGGAGTCAGACTCGACAGCGTCCTTCAGTTCATCCTCATCAACCAACAATGGGCGTCTAGAACGCGGCAGGTCTTCGATAGACTCATCTCCCGAAGAGAATCGCTGAAACCACTTCTGTGCTGTGCGTTCACTTACTGTACCTTCTCCAAATGCTGTGCAAATGTTTTTGGCCGCTTGTGTTGCATTCCTTCCAAGTTTGAACCAGTAAAGTAAGCAAGATCGAATAATCGTTGGTTGGGTTGCCATCCTTTCTTTACACAAAACCTTTCCTGTAAGCTCGTTACAAGCCTACACTATATATGCAGCAACTGCGCGTGACACACGCGTTCTATTACGCAACAAAGCTACTTGCCTTGTGCAATGTGGGTGTTGTAAAAAATGCTAAAAACAATTCAATTACCAAAAACCGCACGAACTTTTTTGGTTAACTAATGTATATATATATATATATATATATATATATATACATATATATATATATATATATATATATATATATATATATATATATATATATATATATATGAATATATATATATATATATATATTTGTTTTAAAATATTTTGTTATATATTAAATATACTATTGTAATTATACTATATATTATTTATATTATATTATTGTTAAATATTATGTAAATTAATAACATATTTTACAATAAAGTGTACCTAACTTAGAGCATAATAGATTGTCATCAATTTCACGTCATTAAAAAAAGGTTTTTTTAGAAATACTGTAGAGTAGCTGGAAATCTCATTGGTAATCTTCTTTTTAAAAAGGACAAAACCTCATCTAACAGAGTATTGCACATACTTTTCAATAGGTTTATGAAGCATGCAGAGTATACCCCACTCAAACCCTTTACATAAGAATTTAAAATAATGGATCATGCAGACAAATGTTTAAAAATCTATATTATATCTATCTATCTATATATCTATATATTTATATATATATATATATATATATATATATATATATATATATTTATATATGCATATAGTATATATGTATATATATATACATATATGTAACACCGTATAAATAAATATCTTGTTATCAATAAATAAATTTATTGATAACAAGATATATCTTTTGTTGAAACAAGTATAAAATTTTTATAAATATCTTTTAAGACTTTTGTTTATATATTTATACTAATATATATATATATATATATATATATATATATATATATATATATATATATATATATATATATATATATATATATATATATATATATATATATATATATATATATATATATATATATATATATATATATATATATATATATATATAAATTATATATATTGGTACGTGACATGAAATTTTTTAATTAATCAAACGCTAGATTGTTATATATCATTAGAAAGGTTTTTAATTCAGTATTTTATAGGTGAAAAATTTATCAAAATTGAACAATTCTACAAAAAGTTATAGCATTTTGAGTACCGAATTTTTGATATATGGATTTCTTGAAGAAACTGTGATCAGATTTGAGGGTTTTTTAACTTAAAACGTCATAACTTGGTCAATTCTTATCGAAATACATACAACTTGGTATCAAAACATAGGTCTAACAAAGAGCAATATATACAAAGGGTGTACAATGGGCGCTAGAGGGGCATCTACAAAACTCTTTATTATATTGAAAAATGTAGATTTTTTAAAGAAAATATTATTATTTAATTGAAGTTCATAATTTTTATTTGCATTTTTTTAATATATTCTAACAGGGTACAGTGGCGGATTTACCATATGCGAGGCCATAGACAAGTTTCCTATTATATTAGTTAAGTTTTTAATTCTTGTGCTCTATTGTGTTTTGGATATTTATTAGAACGTAACGAAGCAAAAAACGCACATAGGTTTTAAATGTACATTAAGTATTTTTTTTATTTTGGATGAGGACGCACTAATAAGACTACTCAAAATGCGATACCATTTATTTTTTTCGCAGATTTTAGGAGGATCGATTACATTGACTTAAAACTTAACCTTTCTGACTTTTAAAGACGCAAACTCATCAATTAAATCAGAACGGTCCAAGGACCGACTTATTTTATTTTCAATGGAAATTAAAGCTTATGCAGATAAGCGGTCTTGACCCATAGTGGAACGTAAATAGTTTTTTATGAGTTTTAATTTGAAAGTTTTTATGAGTTTTTAATTTGGTTTTTTACATCATTCATTACTTACATTATACCGAAAAATTGTAACTCGCACACAATCATAACACAACATTTTTTATACCAACAACAATCATACTATAGCTATAGCAATATAACAAACTATAACAAACGAGAAACTAAAAACAAAATTGTTGTCAGGAAAAATAAAAAGATCATTAATGAAGACATTAAAGTGCTCACAAAAACAAAAATGGCATAGCGACGTCAAACAAATGTAATACTACAGAAACAACAAATCTTTTCAATATAAAACCAAAAACGTACCAGGATTTTGTATATTAAAATGTACATAAAGAACTCAACTCATAAAATGCATAAAGACTCAAAGTCAGAAGGAAGGAACAAGCGTCCTCATGAAAACATTAATGTAAAATAATAAAAATAGTATGTAAATGTGATAAATTAATAAAAGAAAAATCAGTCTTTGTTGTAAGTTCTATAACGTCGAGTCTAATCAAAAGCCAGCGTAAGGAGTGAATATAAAAGCCACAACAGTAATAAGGGAAGTGCCAGTCGTAAATCAAAGAACGCAAGATGGCTTTAACAGCAATGCAAGGAGAGTCTCCAACTTTAGACTTCACTAACTCACCAAGGATATTCCCAGGGAGGTCCCATAATCCCATTCAATTGTCCCATAAGCCCCGCTTATGGGACTATTGTCAATAACTGTTAGCAAATGTAGCCATACTTCATCGAATCCACAATGGATAAAACACCTATACATGGAATAAACACTGATCTATGGCTCAAAGAGAAACCGCTACAACAAATACCCGGAACCAGCTTAACATCCCATCACTGCTCAGATTATGTCTTGTGCAACAGTAAAAATGTAAAGACAATATTATATAAAATAAAT
Organism: Hydra vulgaris; assembly: GCF_038396675.1. Lineage (NCBI taxonomy): Eukaryota > Metazoa > Cnidaria > Hydrozoa > Anthoathecata > Hydridae > Hydra > Hydra vulgaris. The sequence continues at coordinate 37,039,789 of NC_088924.1, read as the reverse complement.
AAACAAACAAACAAAAAGTCATTCAGATAGAAGAATGGAAAAAGCCTTTTAGACGTGTAGGTGTATATGGGCAAAGATATATTTGTCACAGTCATTGTCAATGTATATGAGACTAGAAATCGCATACTCTTTCATATGGTTGCCAGGCATTATGTATAACGCAAAAAAAAATTGCTACATACATAATAATAGATTTATAAAAATACTGTTTATAAAAATACTGTACGCATACATTATATTGAATTTTAATAAATGAGTTTCGTTGTTTATATTTATTGTACTAAGAAAATTTTTTTATATTACTTGTACTAAGAAAAAAAATGCGAGGCCACCTGAGCGCGAGGCCACCGGCAAATGCCTGCTTTGCCTGTGCTTAAAACCGCCGCTGACAGGGTACCATCAAATATGATTTGGATACTTTAGGTTGATAGGCTAGAAGTACTTTTGGCTTCGGGCGCACCCTCTGACCCAGTATCAAGATTATTACTTTGTATCTTCATATAAAAATGCATGCAATTTAGTATCAAAAGAAAGAAAGGTTTTAGGGATAAATGTGTGAAAAGGGTGCAAGAGGATATTATTTGGAAGCTCTACACCTCTCACACCTTGGGTAGGGTGGGTTAAAACTTAAATATTATGTTTTTGTAATAATAAATAGTATTTATATAAAACACAAAATTTTCATAATAAAATCAAACTTAACTATATACAAAAATTAATATACAAAAATTATTATACAAAAAGATTATATACAAGTATCAACTTAATAAATATATACATACACACTATACATACACCTATCAAGAAGTGTGTATAGATTCAGCTAAGTGAATCTATGTAAACTTATTAATAAGTATATTTATAGTTGTTAATAACTACATTCCTGAAACCTCTGCCACCCCTCTTCCATCATCAGGCCCATATGCGGAAGGCCTTTTTTGATTTAGGCCCAGGGTGGCTTTGGCGCCAAATAAAGAAATCACTCCTAGACAAGTCTATATTTAAAACAAAAATATTAAATGAGTGTTCGAAAGATTAAAATGAAAAACAAAAATTAAAACACAGTAAAAAACTTACCAAGGAGGTCTTGGTTTTCACTCTGGATGAATAATGGCAGTAATGACATGGATGAAGCTAGTAAATTTAATTTTTAAAACTTTTAATATGAGATAAGTTTAATAAAAATTATAAAAAATAGCGTTCATTTAGTAAAAAACCATTTAAAAAAACAAATTTACAACATCATTAAGATATATCTACCAAGTTCCTCCTTTTTGCGCCTCTTACCTCCTTTAGTGTCTAGAGTGTCTTTAGTGTAATAGAAAGTGAGAAATACCTTTTATATTGTCGCTTCAAGACAAAGTCATTTTTTTAAGCTGGTTATCAATGAAGCTTATACGAGTGCTAGTGGTTAGCAATGGAGCACATATTGATTTTAAAATGTTAGGGGCAAGAGTATTCCCAAAAAGATCTGTTCTTCTGCAAAACTGAGCAGCTGTATCAGATTTACTATTTGTAATTATTAGCAAAACTTTTTATCACTAACTGGCTACCAAAAACATGATCAAAAGTTGCATCCTCACCTAAAACATAAAATTTTTTTTTCAAGGCTAAGTAAGTAGTTTTCCAAACAATGCAAGCCCACACATTTCTTTTATTGTAGTTTTATTACAAAATGCCTCTCTTAGAATTGCAAAATTTTACATTTTACTGTTCCAACAGTGAGGAAATGTTTAAACTCACTGTAATGCTTGATAAAAATGAAACAATTATGAAAAAGACTATGAAGCCGATTTTCATGATATCTAGGAATAATACTTCGTAGTAGATCGTTTTCATTTAAAAAATTTACAAATCTCTTTGGATCACCTTTGACATCTATAAACCTCATTTTGTTCATGGCTGAAACAATTTTAACTACCATTCAATCATTTACAAATAACTAACAACTCCCACACTCAAGAGAACATTCAAGCAACATTAAACTGCACACTCAAGCGACATGAAACTGCAATTGTGTCAAGAGGGTGCAAATGGCAGTTCAGCTCATTCAAATTCTTGCCCCAGGTTGCACAAACTTTGCTTATAGTAAGATGGTTGACTGCAACTCTGTCTGACATTGTGTTAGATATATTTTCAATAATCGAGTTATGACATTCATCAAAGCTACTTTGGTAAAAATCTGAATAAACAAATGCCATATAATCAATTGAAGTGCATATATGACTTTCATAATCAAATGCTGTTTCTCATGATAACTGATCTAGAGCAAACACAAGACATTTATCTTAAGATGTTAAGTTAATGCTATTAATCAAACCCAAGAGTAAGATTATTATTATGCATAGCCCACTCTACTGCTTGCAAATCTGAAATACTGCCAAGTTCACGAGCTCTTTGCTCAACAGTACTTCGATGAGGAATATTATTAAAAATAACACCCATATAATGCCCTATTTTGCTCAAAAGATATGGAATGTTACTTGTTGGTTATATTACACAACAGCATATTATAAATTATTATTCTTATTTGTAATAAATTTGTTTTTTCATCTTCTGGCATAATTACATTTCTTTCCTCCTTAATCTGGAGCAAATTATTCTCCAAACTAGCAATTACCCTGTTACTTGTAAAAAACAGCAGCATTATGCTTAGTTTTGAGTTGCCTTAACTTATGTTTTTCATTTAATTTCAAAGCTTTTTTTTTTAGCTTTAAAGTGACGAATCTGCTCACTGTAATTTTATTTTTTTTGTCTGTGTATTTTCAGATCTTGTATTTCTGCCCTTAAAGCTTTAATTATTTTTTCTTTTTGTTTAACATTTTGTCTTAGAACACGTAGTTGGTATGGCATGCTGTTTAATTCAGCTTTTAAAAGTGCTAACTTGTTCCAACATTATTTGTAAGAGTTAGCTTTTTTTGTTTTAAAGGGTGTAATTTCTCTCTAAATATATGTTTAGTTACGCCTCATTCGCTATAACCTGCAGATGTTGATGTTCAACTATTTAAAGGAGATAAAACATTCGTATTGGTATATAAAACATCTGAGAAGCCTGATGATAATACAAGGTTAGGCAAACTTGATATATGGCTTAAAAAAGGTTTATTGCAAAATTCATAAAAACGCTTACTGTCCTCAGCCCTGCTATAATTTCTAGACCAATTCAATGATTTATTTATGAGACTTCTAACCTGATTTTTACTTGTTTCTATCTTAAAATGTCTAGTTACGTGTTGAGATGTTTTGAGAAATGAATCACTATTTTTTGTAAATAATAAAAAAATATGTCCATTTCTACAAACTGTATTACACTCTGTATTAGAATCAATGTATATCTGCGACAATTCAAAATTAGCAGTTAAATACTTTTTGCATTCACTATAAAATCCAAACTTTGTTTTTGGTCCCATGATAGCAGAAATAAGTTTATTTTTTATAAATAAAATATAATATATTCAAATAATGGTAAATATAATGACATTAAAATCCTCCTCACTGCGACTTGTATCGCATTATTGAAGCTTAAAAAGTTATCTAATTAGAGTATAATGTTAAGGTAAGCATTTTTTTCAATGAAATTTGGCAGGTTGTAAGAAAAAAAGTTATTAAAGGTGAGAGAATATATTAGAAAAAAAACCCAGCATTCCTTTGATACATACTTGATGTCCCAACACCAACAAAATTGTACCTAATCGGAGTAGAGTTTTAAAGTGTCTGAGTATGCTTTTTTTTCGATGAAATTTGGCAGGTAGTAAGAAAAAAAGTTATTAAAGGTGAGAGAATATATTAGAAACATGAACCAGCATTTCATCCATATATACTTGATGTCCAAACAACAACAAAATTTTATATATATATATATATATATATATATATATATATATATATATATATATATATATATATATATGTATATATATATATATATATATATATATATATATATATATATATATATATATATATATATATATATATATATATATATATAATCATAAATAAGGACAAAAAAAAACAGAAATAAAAAACAAGTCACCATACATATCACTATGAATCAGAAAATGCTAGAATTTGTACTACAAAAGATGCTAGAAAGATACAGAAAATGCAAGAATTTTTGTCGAGTTAAAATTAACATTTAAAACCACATTATAAAACATTAACAAAGGAATCAATAAATAAATTGCATTCATTTATTGATTCCACGCATTCATTCCCAGATGTTCTTGAGCTTTTCCACTATAGAATTACAAAAATTAATTAGTCAACTATTGAATCTGAAAAAGTTGTTTTAGAGTTGACTTAACTTCCGTGTGAATAAATAAAAGATGGCGTATAACAAATAAGACGAAATTTTATTTTTGAAAACTTACTAGGAACTTACTTAGTATTTCGTTTAATCCTGGTAAGTACTTAGTAGGAACTTACTAGGATTAGCAGGAAATTCATAAACGTGAATTTCATTAGTCATGACTAATGGGAAACTTATTAAGTTTAGCCGTATTAAGCGAAAACTTACCAATATTAGCCGTATTAGCAGGATTAGCAGGAAGTTAAACAGGTTCCTAGTAGTATTGGCCGATTTTTTTTCTCGGGTACCTTTCCGCAACAGCTGATCCCAAATTTCGTTACTTTTGATGAAGAAGTTAAAACTCCTCCCAATAACTTAATGAAACTCATGCCGAGTGTAAAAACTCATCCCCACCATCAAAACTCATGCTTCTTACCAACTGTTATTGGTTGGAAATCTACCAAAATAACTGAATCTCATACATTGATATCATTAACCTCGATAGTCTCAGTCGTGGATACAATGAATTGATATATCTTTCCTTCAATAATCACCACCATTTTAGAGTTTAAACTTTTATTTTTATTTTTGAACAAACTTAAGATTTAAAATTGTCTTTGAACATCCCATATCAACTATAGCTATCGTCACCATACCTTTAACTTTTAAACGAATAATAGATAATATGCTATTTCCAATGTTATTTAGAAGCAAGGTTGCACAAATTCCTTGCTTCTGTCCTCGTTTCCCTGCATCTTTAAGCATCTCAAATCCACATTTCTTTTGTCAAAACATATAAAACACCGATAGATTTTCTTAAGAGATAAGTTCTTTGTGTATAAATAATTCTTCGAAATGTGGTGTAACCATATGCAGTTTTAACATACTAAGTGTATTTTTGTAGCATGATGCTGACACACAGCGCCAGATGCATTACTGTCATCTTTTCAATTGCTGCTAAAATCAGCTCTCGATTTGGGTTACATGATATTGATTGGATTTACTACTGTTCAAAATCTTGATGATAAAACATCGGGCAATTCCAAAACAAACGCCTCTTCTGAAAATATTGAAAAAAAAAAATTTAAATCAGTCAAAAATACATCAGGTTTCTTTCCGTCATTTAATTTTTGCTTTGTAAAAAAGCAATTTTTACTTTTGTAAAAAGGTCACATGCACTGTATATATCCACACTCGCAACACTCGTTCGACTTTGTTTGCATCTTGCTTATCTTCAACGGTTAAAGCGTCATAAACTGAATTAGCAGTTCTATGAAAAAGAATTGGAAAATGTATTTACAGCTTTTTGTTCTGCATTCCAGCAACCACTTTTGTTTATTGTATTCAAAATACAGCATTTGAAGTTCTATCATATGTTTTAAACGAATCGAATGATTTCATAATTGAGTTTATGCCTAGATAGCTTGTAATTTTCTCGCATAAACACAACACTAAGATTAAGATGTTTTTTTCTTTTCTTTACTCAATGAAACAAACTGTTTCTTTACTCTCTTACAAATTCTATTAACAATTTTATATTATATTCATATTTATATTAACTCATAAACCTCAAAAATAACTATTAAAACATGAACATATTTTATTCACACTTAAACCGTACAAATTTACAATAATCATCAACTAAAAAACCACCTAAAATACAATCTATTTAAGATCAAAGAGTATTTTACGCAGATTATTCACATCAACACATATACGCACAAACACAAATTAAAATATAATTAGAAAAAGGAAAACAAAAAAAAATTAAATATAACTAAAACATAAACCACAAAACATTAAAAGTAATTGTGCGATGAGAGATACAATGTTTATGTGTGTTTTGCCAATTACAAAGGTTCTTGAGGATATGACTTATTTTAGTCTTCTACGAATTCCGTAAAACAATATAATAAACAATACAGTGACTCTTTTTAAAATATCGCAACTAATTACACTGCATCTTACTCTTTTCTAATTTGATCTGTTTATAAATTAAATATAACTAAAACATAAACATAAAACATACTTGATTAGAAGAAGATTAAAGCAATTCAAAAATATATATGACAAAATTTTTATGTAGGATCAAATTTTAACATAAAATGCAAAGACAAAAAAACTTGTTATTAGGAAAATGGAGAATTGTGTCTTCTTAGATAAATAGTGAACATCTGGGAGTCTTTAAAATTATATTATTGGTGAGAATAAAATATTATCAAAATTTGTGAAAATTCACAAAGTATTGGTATCAATGACCAAAAGAAAATTGCTAGTTTAGAAAAAAGAAAGACACTGAAGTTCAATCAATCATGAAGATAGTGGCGGGTTTTAGCGGGAGGTCATGGGGGTGGAAGCCCTCCCTTCCTCCTCCGTGACAAAACCCGCCCCTGCATGGAGACTCTTTTTAAAGTTGGATAACCCAACATAAAAGAGCTCATATAACTCAGTCAAGATTTGCTAAGAAACAAAGAGAGTAAAGTAAAAAAAAAATGATCGAAAGCAGTTTATAAGCGGGCATTCAGATGAAGAACTTGAAGCAAAGACTGAATGTAGACAAGAGAAATACCGTAGGTATACAGATTATAAGACAAAAAAGTCAATTGAGATCAATTGAGAGAAAGTCAATCGAGATCAATTTAGAAAAAATTGAGACCAATTGAGATGCCCAAAACTATAATGATGAGAACTATGATTAGATTTAAAAGATTTAGAAGATTAAAAACGTTGTTGGAAAATATTCAAATGAGATAAAATCAATATCTGAATTAGATATCATGAATTTTATTCATAAAAAAACTAAAACGTATATTTTAACATCCCAGAAAACACATGAACGTTGGCTTGATGTTATGCCGACATCTTTTATATCAGTATTAGATCGGCGTCAGTTTATTTAATCGGTCCGACGTCGGCCCGATAAACAAAGTAAATCAAAACTAAAGATATATATATATATATATATATATATATATATATATATATATATATATATATATATATATATATATATATATATATATATATATATCTAAAAATATATATATATAAATGTGCGTGCGTGTGTGTGTGTGTGTGTGTGTGTGTGTGTGTGTGTGTGTGTGTGTGTGTGTGTGTGTGTGTGTGTGTGTGTGTGTGTGTGTGTGTGTGTGTGTGTGTGTGTGTAGCATAGAAAGGCTAAAAATGTTAGGGAGTGGGGCGTAAAACGGAAAATAAGGGGGCTAAGGCAGCCAAAATCAGAATTTGAATAAAAAAATCAAAAAATTTTCAAAATTTGGGGAAGGAGGAGTTCGCCTCTCCGCCCCCTGTTCTTACACCTGTAAATATATAAATTATGTATTTTTACAATTATGTATTTTGCTTGTGCAGAAAATATAAAATTTAAATTCAAAGTTAAAGTCAAACTTTTTTAAAGCTACCATTAAAGCGGTACTAAATCGACATCTATACTCGAAAGAATTGAGCGATATTTTATTCCTACCTGGCAGTCATAAGAATTGAGTAGTGTGTTTTTAAAAAAGCTTACCAGTTATCATCTCAGTAATAACTGGTCAGCTTATGTTCCTTGAGGTTTTCCAATTAAAGACTTTTAAATTGATTTAAAAACACTAGATTTACAATAATAAATAAGAAATCAAAACTATACAGTAACTCTAACATCGAGCCAATAATAACATTAAAGCATACTTCTTGGAGAATTTATAAGGTTTTCTGTTTTATGTACAAAAAAAAAAAATGTAATTTTGATATTCGGCTGCTCATCAGCTAGACGTAAACAAAATGTACAGATGCAGACGATTTTATTTTGACAACTTCGTTTACGTCGCACTGATGAGCAGCAGCTCATCAAAATTATGTAAAAATTGCATCATTATTTGATCGGATACAGACGTCGCGCCGATATTATTTTGACGTCTTTGTTTACGTCCTGCTGTTGCGATGAGCAGCCGCCTATCAAAAATATGTAAAAATTACATCTTTGTGTAATTTTTGTATATTTATTTGAAATGAATATAATAATATAAATGCTTAAAATATCTATTTGATTACCCGCGAAATATGTTCAATTACTATTTAATTAAAAACATATAAACAAGATTCTCATTCGTACAAGATAGCAATGTTTTGCTTCTATTTGGTTGCTACTTTCTCGTCCAAATAAAAACCTAATACGAATGAGTGACCAAAAAGCTACAAAATATTGTTTGATAGAGGCAGCGCACTATGAAGCGAAAAGCTTAAAAAGTGTCCATAAGTGAAATTTTTTTAATAAACCATTTTCATTAATTAATAAAAGGTAAAAAAAAATCGCTAAAATTCGCGAACTTTTTATACTTTTCTAATTTTTTTTTTTTTTTTACTCATTTACATAATTTTTTTTTTTTTAATCATAAAGCTTTATTTAGACATTCTTTTATCTTTTTCAAAAGTAAAAAGCTTAAAATATTGAATATAGCTTTTGCCAAATGAGTAATTAAAATATTAGGAGAAAATATAAATTTTCCGATAAATATTGTTTTTGAAAATAATATATCTCAAAAGTTCCGCAGAGTTCCACCCTGAAATGTTTTTTTTTTATACTAGGGGATGTTATCATGGATAACTAAAAAAAAATCAGTTGCCCCAAATTGCCCAAAATGAATTTATGGGCATTAGTATAAAAAATAAAAATCTGTGTAAAATATTTCCCTCCCCCCACAATGAGGGGGTTGTAAACTGACGTGGTCATTACTTCTGAACGCCAAAAGATTTTTTTATGAAATTTGAATTCAGTTGATAAAATTAAATTTTATTTTAAGTTTTGAAAACAATTATGTTTATAATACTGTCTCCCCTCTCAAAAGGTTCAAGGGGGCCGTTGTTGGGTTCTTCATGTTCCCAAGCTACAATAACCGTAATATTTTATAACACATCCTCATTTGACAATAGAATTAAATAAAAAAATTTGAGAGTTCACATCATGCCTGGAAAATTGTTTCGTCCGTATTTCTTGAATTTTGAATACAGATGTTGTTAACATGATGTGATTATATTATGCTAAATGTTACATGACGTGTAGTGGTTTATAATTAAAGTGGATAATTGTTGTTTATGTGTTTGTACGCCTACATTCTTGATAAATTATGCAAACTTTATCAAGAATTATAAACATATCTAATACAGAGTGTTAAGATGAATCGGAAACAACTGGAAAATTCGATATAAAAGCTGGAATGGATGGAGCCTCATCTCAAAGTGTATACAATCAAAGTTTTGATGACACAGATCTTTCAACAGGAGTTGAAAACAAAAAAATCCTTGTTCCAAACTGCAATTGGTCTGTTGAAACTGGAAATAGGGGGCATCACTGTATGGTTAAACACAATGCTTTCAAGCCACCACTTTTGCAGGCCTCTTCACCTGCAATACCAAAAAGAAACAAAAGAGTCAACAAGAGCTGAAGAATTAGATGTTAGGAAGCAAATAGAAAGTCTTCAAGATTTTGAAATTGAAATCCCCTTCTCTAACCAGAAAGCAAAAATAAAAATAAAAATTTAGATGACCATGTTGGACGGCAAGGCAGTGAATGCTATAACAGATACAAACGGTATCAATTCATATAAGATGAGTCAAGTTTATAAACTTATCATCGACAACTGCATTTACAGTATAATATTTCTGTATTATTTTTTATTGGTTAACAAGAACTACCAGTTTTTATTAATTTATATTTAACTAATTTTTCACCAGGGTTCTATTGTAAAATTTTGTTTTTTCATTTTTCAGATGTAAGTATATGTTACATAATATCAACCTATCCATGAGCATCCTTCCGACTAATTGCGGAAAACATCATCAATGCAGTAATAACATGTGCAAGTAACATCAATTATATGTTGTTTTCTTTATATATTAATTGATTATTTATTAAAAAACCAACAAAGAAAAATATAGCTGTTTTTCTAATTGATTTAAATCCTGTCAGACCAAATTTATTGTTCATACATTTTTTACAAATTTATTATTTTACATTTTTAAGTCTATAATAACTTTAAGAATAAAATTTATTGTTATTATTCGAAGTTATTTCATAAATAACTTATTCCTTTTAAAAAATAAAGGGGTGTTCCATGCCCCCAAATTCTCCCTCGTAATCATTGTTCAAAAAGGCATCGCAAAAATGTTTTGCTGCAGGCCTCACATTTTCTTAGCTTGTCTTTTACTTTAATAGTAAACTAGCTTTACATTTATATAAGGAAATCCAGTAAAAAGTTATAAAAGATAGAATTGCTGTGTCTGGTAATAGTTCTAAATTTCAACACAAGGACAAACTTCTCTTAGAAACTGTCCCATGTGACAGAGATAAAGCATCTGATCAGGCTTTAGTTATTCAAAATTTAGTAGAATATTTTTAAGTTTCAGACCAAGTATTCCCAGTATGTGTTGATACTTTAGTAGCAAAACACTAATAAGAAAAAGAGGGTGCAGTTATAGTATTGGCAAGAGTATTTCATAAACTTTCATAGTGGCTGTTATTTCGGCATCATAGACATGAAGTACATGTTAAAAATATTTACAAATCAATAAATGGAGATAACACCAAGGGTCCGTAAAAGGCACCTTCCCCAAACTTTAAGAAGTAATGGAATCTTTTGACTCGTTTTTATATACTTGTGATGGCTTCTAGTTTTAAAAAGTTGGATGAGAATACTCTTAAAATTATTTCTGGAATTTATCATATGTCCTTGACGGCGAAAACATATATTAAATTTATTCTTGAAATTGTGATCCACCCACTTTCCCCAAAGAAGATTGTAAGAATCTTGTGGAGTACTTAGCTTTCTAGCTTATTATTCAGTCTGACAAACTAAAAAACTTCAGGATTTATCAATTAGGTGCCTATATATAACTATATAGTAGATAACTATATAGTAAATAAATATATAGTAGTTAACTATATAGTAGATAGCTATATAGTAGATAACTATATATTATATAACTATATAGTAGATAAATATATAGTAGTTAACTATATAGCAGACAGCTATATAGTAGATAACTATATAGTAGATAACTATAAAGTAGATAACTATTAAGTAATGAGTATACACAGTGTGTTTGTATTTTTTTAAAAAAATATATCAAAGTGAAAAAATTGTCACCCTAACAAACAAGTTTATCGATACTTTTTATTTTTTTAATAAAATTACTTTTCCAAAATAACAATAACAAATCAATTTGAAGACATACATTTTGGTAAAAAGTTGAAAAAGTCATCTAAGTGGAATTAGGATAGTATCTTAAAAAAACGTGATTAAGCAAAATCAGAATACAAAAATTATACAATTCCCCTATAACATTTTAAAGTTACGTTACGTCTTAATCGGTTACAATTGGTAACAAGGTTACATTCTCTAACTTTTAAATAAATATTAAGTAAATAAACTTGATAATGCAGTAAATGTTTGTTTTATATTGCCGTATTGCTAAAAATCATCTTTTATTTTATTTTTATTGTAAAATAGCTTCGTCTCAATTGGTTACTTCGTCACGAAAAAAGAAAAAATTCTCAATTCGCAACGTTACGTCTCAATTAGTTTTCTTTTTAACTATATAAAGTGTAACCAAATAAGACGTAACGTAAAGTTACTAAATATAGATTCGAGACGTAACTAAATTACGTGACGTAAATGGATTTTTTTAACGTAACATTATGTCTTATTTGGTTACACTCTAACAAGTATCAAGATAGACGTAAGGTAACGTAAAATAAATTAAATTTGCGACTCGTTAATTTCGCGAATGAATTTTTAATAAATACATGACACCACATACCACATGGTTACAGTAAAAATCATATATATAAGGAATTAGATTGCTTGTGGGTTAGTTTTTTTTTTAAATACTTTTTTTATTACAATAGTCTGGACAAATGCATTCAGGGCATTTACAATACTGTTAATTCAACAAATTTGTTAAATACTGTAATTCATTTATGAGTTATGGTATTCAACGATACATTTCTTAAGACAATAGTAACTAAAAAAAGTTTTAGAAAAATATTTTTTTGTTAAAAAATTCAAATCGCAAAGTTGCAACTTCGCGAATCGAAACGTTGTTTTCGTGACAAATTTGTTATAAAAAAAAATTAGAACTAATTTTTTGTATATTTTTAAAAGTTTAAAAAAATACCAGTATGGTTTTTTTTAACTTATAAATATTAATTAAAAAAAAAAACCATGACACTTATATAATAAGTGTAAACTAAGACGCAACATAACGTCAAAAAATTTTTTAGGTATTTTAAATGCGTCTCACATTTAGATTATATAAAGTTACAACACGTTTTATTTGATCAAAAGCTTGTAAATTTGTAAGTTTGGAAAATAATCTTTGTTAAATAAAACCCACAAGCAATCCAATGTAATTATTATATATATAATTAATTCTTTTTACATAAAAAAACTCAAATAATTCCTGTTTTATATAAAATAGCAAAATCAGATTGCTAGTGGGTTTGATTTAAAATGAAACTTATTTAAAGTCTTATAAACGGCGTAAATCGTTAATAAATCCGAAGACGGCATATTAAAACATTTTTAATACTCAAGTTTTTTTTGCAACTTTTTTGATTAAAACTTAGATTTCAATGCGGTAGAAAAGTATTATTTTGAGGTACATGAAACAATACACAGTTGATGTATGAACACTCCATAGCGTCTGAACATTATATTTATATCTGTAAATGGCGTAAACACAATTTGGGGGAGGAGGGAATCAGGGGTCAATTATAAAAAAAAGAAGAAACTAAACTAAAAAAAAGTTAGGTACGTTAAAAGCGCAGGTTCTTTTATTGAGGTGGAGGGTACTAAAAAGGGGAAGGGGAAGAAGGATTGAAATAAAAGCGTACGTACTTAATGAACGACTCCTAATTAGAAATACATTTATACATATACAACTACCAATGATAGTTAAAACTATGCTTGCATTTTTCGGCTTTTAAACTAGACATAAGGGGTGTTCAAAAATTTTTAAGAAACCCAATATGGAGCAAATATGAAAAAAATACGATTACAAAAAAAAAAATTCTAAAAATATTGACATTTACCTTGTGCTCAAGCAGCAAAAAACCCCGGAAAATGCGCTAAATATTTTCTGAAAACAAAATTTTTTATGTGATAATGACCCAAATTTTTTTTAGATTGTTATGTATTCCGGTTTTTTCATAAATGTTGTTTGAGTTAAAAAAAAAGGTTTAGGAAAAAAAAAACTATGGGCAAATACGCAATAAAGTTTTATTTTTTTGACTAAATTTTGCGAAACTTTATTTTATTTTAAACAACAAATACGAAGAAACCAGAAAACACAATAATCTAAAAAAGAAATTGGACCATTATAATCACATTAGCATTTTTTTTTTACAAATATTGAGATTTACCTTGCGCTCAAAGTCAAATAATTTGGGGACAATTTGGGGCATTTTTCGAGGTGTTTTGCCGCTAAATTTATTTATTTTGTCAAAAAAAGTTTTACTGTTGTGCTAATGTGATTTCAATAATTGTATAATTGGATAAATGTTTTTTTTTTTTTTTTATACCGATTCTATTCCTTTAAAGATGTAGATTTTATTTTTATATTTTAAAGATTCTCTGCAGCTAAGATCGCAAAAACGCATTAACCTCCCATAAGGTAGCAGAGGCGCTCGGGGATCAATTAAAACGAATGCCAATGCATGCAAAACGCGCAGTAATCAAGGCAGAAGCCAGACTAATAGGCATACCTAGTCGGGCACCAAAGAAGGCTAGTATTGCACCTGAATCTATTGGTAATGATAATTCTGACAGTAACGCCTTTGATGATATTTGCAACGATGATAGTTCGTTTACCAAAGACAGTAGTTAGAGGCAAAATGTACACAGATTATATTATTACTATGTTAATTATTTTTTTCGTTATAATAAACTTCTGAATTAAATGCTTTTTTCTGATCGCCATCAATAAATTTTATTTGAAATTTGAAATATATATGAAGAGGAGGGAGGAGGGTAATCAGGTGCGATCAATCCCCCTTTATTTGCATATTCTCTTTATTTCAAACAACTTTTAAATGTAAAATTAAGAAAAATTTATATTTACTACTATAATCTGCCTTTTTTCTAAAAATTTTCACGTTACGGGTCCGTATATATATATATATATATATATATATATATATATATATATATATATATATATATATATATATATATATATATATATATATATATATATATATATATATATATATATATATATATATATATATATATATATATATATGTATATATACACATATATACACAACACATAAACGACTTATTATTAATGTTAATTACAATATTTTAAATCTAATTACGTTAAAACTTTTAATAAAATAAAACGTTTTTAAATTTTTTTTATTTAATCAGCGTAACACTTCTTTTATTTTTATTACCCCACAAGCAAAAACGTGTATATAATATCAATTTAGACAATTTTTAAGTCTTTTTGAGATAATTAAAACATACAAAGGTAAGGCTTGTGTTACTATCATTATGTCTTTTGGTGTAGAAGTTAAAGTTGACGGAAAAAAACACATACTGAAACTTTTTAGTCCCTGTGTTACTGGTCACGCGAGTATCTGTGTCGATATAAATCAAGTGGAAGGTCGTGAGTATTTGTTCGGAAGTCGTTTATACAATGGCGTCTTATGCGAAGGTTTCCGCTTCAGTTCATCCCGTCAGCGAACGAATTATCGAATTTAAAACTTATATGGATCCAAGACAATCTGGTGTTTATCGTTATGTTAATGATCGTGCCAAGGAAATTAATGACAAAATTCTAGAGAAGGTTGGACGAAACAAAATCGAAAGCCTTACTTATCATCGTGATGGCAGATGGATTGCCGTTTTTAAGTCTGTAAAAGATGCCGAGGCAATGTCGCGTAACGAGATTACAGTTTCGGAATGTAAAATGCCAGTCTTCTTTAGAAAACGCGATGAATATGGTTTCTTAATAACTATTAAATGTGACCCAGTTATAGAAGACGAACAGCTTGTAGAAAAACTCCAACCGTACATCGAAAAGGTTTTATCGATTAAGCACTCAACATACGATTTTGATAACTCTATTAAAGATGGTCGTCGCCTGTTTAGAGTACAGCTCAAAGTTCTAGCGAGGGACATTCCGCACCATGTTGAAATAAATGGTGCTAGAATTTTGTTGAACTTTGCGGGAAAGGAGTTTTTATGTCGAATATGTCAAAATTTTCACGTACCAAAAGAGAATTGTTCGGCTGTTAACCCAGCTAAAATACGACCCACAATCAGTAATGTAATACAGAAGTGTGATCAAAATCAAGTTGATGACGTCAAAGCGATTAAAACTGCAACTTTCCAATTCACACCACCAACTATACGTATATAACATAAATACGTATATAACATAAATACGTATTAATTAAAATTAATTTTTACGTAAAAAATTGCTGTCATTAGGTTAACCTAATTTCAGCATGTTTTCCGTATATTGCACTATCTAACATCATGTGCAATCCTGTCCGCTTTCTCTATGCTTTCTTTCTAACACGACTACTTCTATCTTTGACTGTATGATAACTTCGTTCTTCCAAAAATTCACTTTACTCTCGGCCGTAAAGCGGTTATGACGCTCCTTCTTGGGGGGCTGAACATGTCTTTGCGTGCCTTGGTATGGTGGTCTCTGTATGGCAATTAGCCGGAGGAGAATAAACCACAATACCAATTCACACCACCAACTCCTCTCAGCTCTACCAATACATTCTCAAGAGGAGAGGTAAATAATTTTGTTTATATAAAAAAGAAAGAAAATGTTTTTGATAGTTTAGGGAAAGAAGACCTCGAGTTACCAAGCGAAATAAAAAACAAAATCCTTGTAACACAAAAAGAATACAAATCGGCTTTTGACGCTGCAAGACAGCAGGAATAGTCAAAACATCCTGTTGAAGATTTAGTAATTGAAGAAAATCCTTTCATTGATGTCGTGTCTAAAAAAACCAAAAATAAAGAAAAAAAGATTTTAAAGAAGAAAGAAGAAGGAGAAGTTTCAACAGAGAGCGATATCGAATACGAGTCGGAAGTCGATATAACGATGGCAAGTAACGTTAGTGAACGTAAACGACTACACCCGCAAACACCGGTGAAAGAGAGACAGTATAATAAAGAAAAACGGAGCTTAAAACCGAAATGGATTACTTAAAAAAAGACTGTTTTGTGAGTGTTTCTTTATTTCGGTATGAGTTTTTATTTTTTTTTTTTTTTACTAATTATATATTGAGGTTTTGCTCAATAGCTTTCACCTGATCTAAATATGAAAGGTTCCTCTTAAAAATATTTTAAACTAAGTAAGGAAAATCTTAATAAAAAATTTAAAAACTAATAAATAAAAACAAAAACAAAAAAGAAAAATGGAAGTTTTAAAATTTTACACCACAAACATTAATGGATTAAATAACGGAATTAAGATAAAAACAATTGTTAATAATTTCAAACACAACCCATGTGACGTTTTTCTTTTGCAGGAAACTCATTTGAATAATAAAAATATTAATTTGTTAAAGAATGTATGGGAAGGTGATGTTTTTTACTCACCGTCCGATACATCATTTACACGCGGCACAGCCATTTTGTTTAAATATAACCACGATAAACCAATTTTAGTAGGAAATGACTCGAAAGGCAATTATAATTATGTAGCTATAAAAATTAATGGTATAAATTATTTAATCATTAATGTTTACGCACCATCCGGGGTTGGAATATCTCAAAAATTAAGAACAAATTTGTTTAACGATTTAATTAATGAGTTTAGCAATAAAGACTTAAATGATTTTAATATTGTAATGGGTGGTGATTTCAACATCACTTTGTCTGAAAAAGATAGATACCCAGTCATGTTCAAAAGTGAATGTCCCTCGTGTAAAACTTTAAAAACCCTTTTAAACCTATTAGAAATTGAAGATACATGGCGTGTCTTCAACCCCAATAAACAAGAGTATACCTATGCTGCCACTAACGGTGTGTCCCGTTCTCGGCTGGATCGCTTATATATGAGTAAAAAATGTAGACAAAATATAAAAACATTTTTTGAGCCCACCATATTTACTGACCATTATAATGCTCAAGTAGCTTTTTTAAGTAAAAGAGTCTTTTCGCTAAAGTCAGAAATATGGATATTAAATAACAAACATTTAGAAATTATCCATTTTAATGCTCATATAGAAGCGTTTTGGAACGAATGGGGACAGCAAAGGTGTGCGTATGAAAATGTCAAGGAATGGTGGGAGGCCGGTAAAGAGAATATAAAAATTATTTCGAAAAAATTTAGCAAAAAACTTAAACAAAAACAAAACAAAAAAGAATATAAATTGATCAAATTATTAAAAAACGCATCAAAAAAAATGCATATAAATCCCAAGATGAAAAAACTCTACGATGATATAAAAAATAAACTTGAAAATATAGAAATAGAAAAAGCCAAAGGCGCGGCAATAAGAGCGAAAATTCAGTGGAGGTTAGAAGGAGAAAAATGTTCGAAATTTTTTTTTGGATTAGAAAAACAAAAACTTGCCAAGCAATATGTCTCTGAAATAAATGGCAGAGATGGGCTGGTTAAAACTGACTCAAAAGAAATTTTATTGGAGTTTGAAAATTTTTACAGAAACTTATATAAATTCAAAGAAAACGACAAACATTCTCAAGAGTTTTTGTTTTTAAATGCTAAAGTTAAAAAAGTTACAAAACAAGAAAACAAAATGTTAAAACAAGAGATTTCCGAAAGAGAGGTAAAACAAGCTCTAAGCCAAATGAAAAATAATAAGTCACCAGGGTCAGACGGTTTAACCATTGAATTTTATAAACATTTTTTCATTTTGTTTAAAAAAGATTTGATTGCAACTTTAAATAATGTTTTGGTTACAGGCGAAATGACAAAATCGCAAAAGGAAGCGTTAATTACGTGTATTTTTAAAAAAGGAAATAAAAACGATATTGCGATTTGGAGACCCATTTCGTTGACAAATGTTGATTATAAAATATTAACAAAAGTTTTGGCCAACAGGCTTAGAGATGTTTTGCCTAACATAATACATAGCAATCAAACCGCGTGCATCAAAAATAGAACAATATACTATAACCTAAGTTATACTAGAGACATTATTAGCATAGCTCAAAAAAGCAAGTTAGACGCTTGCATCCTTTCAATAGATCAGGTGAAAGCTTTTGATAGGGTTGATAGAGTTTTTTTGTTTGAAAGTTTAAAACATTTTGGATTTGGAAAAGTTTTTACATCTTTTATAAAAACAATTTATAATAATATAAATGCTAAAGTTAAAATAAATGGTATGTTATCGCAAAAAATAGATATTTTGAGAGGAGTAAGGCAAGGTTGTCCTTTGTCAATGATACTATACATCATTCAGGCAGAAGTATTTTCATCCTATATTAGACAAAACAAAAATATAAAAGGTATAAGTGTCGAAGGTAGCGAAACAAAAATACAGCAATACGCCGACGACACAAATTTCTATCTAATCGGAGATGATTCCATTAGAGAGGTAGGAAAAGCCTTAAAATTAAACCAAAAAGCTACTGGTGCTAAAATAAACATTGCCAAATGCCAAGGCATATGGCTAGGCAAAAACATTTTTAAAGATAAAAGCGAACATTTAAATTTCAATTGGGAAGAAAACGTCTTTAAAAGTTTAGGCGTCTTTTTCTCAAATAACGCAAACTTCCAGTACGAAACATACTGGAAGGAGCGTTTTTACAAAATGGAAAACTCTCTTCAAAAATGGCAAAAGTACAACTTGTCGCTTAAGGGCAGAAAAACAATAATAAATTCATTGATTATCCCACAAGCTCTGCATTTGGCCTTTATAGCGCCCTTACCTGGCAAAGCCATTTTAAATAAAATTGAAACAAAAATTAGTAACTTTTATTGGGGAGGCAAAATTTGTAGATTAAGCAAGACAAAAACACAACAAAAGATAAATGAGGGTGGCGCAGGAGTTAACTGCTTAATAAATAAACTTAAAGCAATTCAACTGCAATGGGTCAGCAAACTTTTTAACGAAAACTTATGCGGCCCTTGGAAAGATGCAATGTTTTGCATTTTTAATAATTATAGAAATGCAAACCAAAGTAAACACATTTTCGAAACAATCCCTACTAAAATCAAATTATTACCCCCGTTTTATTCTCAACTCTTAGTTAATTGGCATAAACTAAAACAAAAGCATATTGTACCTGTAACCGATATAGAACAAATTTTAAATCAGCCTCTCTTTTTCAATTTAATGATAAAAACATCTTCGAATAAGTATTTAACTCCAAGCGAAATCCATATTAAAAATGATATAATCCTTGTAGCTGACATTACCAAAACATTTCAACCGGGTTTTTTAAATTACAAAAGTATTGGCTTGAGCGAGAAAGAATTAGAATTTATTACAAAAGCTTTGCCAAGAAGATGGAATAAAAAAATCTTATCAGAATGTCAAAACTATGATTTTAAAAAGTCTCCATTGTATGTAGCTAAAAGAAAACCAAAATACGAATATAAAAATCTAACTGTTTTAACTTTATACAAATTATTAAATAAACCAACGAAAAAGTTAAATTATAAATTTTATGAATGGAAAAACACTTTTGAAAGCATGAAAGATATAAAAGAAAAAGATTGGAAACCTTTTTTTTATAAAACTTCAGAAAAGAAATACAAACAATAAGGCGAGTGAAATTCTATTTAAAACTGCACATTTCATATTGCCAACTAATGAAAAAATGCTTGACCTTAAAGTAAGAAAAGACAAACTTTGTCCACAATGCAAACTAAAAGATGAAAATACTGCACACATGATGTATCAATGTGAAAAAGTACAGCCTTTAATATTTTTTGTACTAGATATTTTAGATCAGCTCTACCCTAGCGAATATCCTCATATTAACAATTTTAAGTTTATATTTTTTGGATACGAAAAAAATCAAGCCCAGAGATGTTTTGGGGCTTTGTTGTTGGAGATTTTTATATGTGAAATTTATTTTAACAGAATGAAAAGTCAATATGAAAACAAAGTTTTTACGAAAAAATATTTGTTAGAAAAGTTTGAAAAAAAAGTTAAAAGAATGTTTTTAAATGAATTTTTAATGCTGAAACAACAAAATAAACAAGAAAAACACATAAATGAAATAAGAAACATTTTTATAAATGGAAGATTAAATTTGATTTCAGATATTCGTGACTATTTCGATTAATTCTTATTTTTTCTTTTTTTCTTCGGAAATTAAATTTTTTATTTTTTTGGTGTTAGTTATTTTTATTATATTTACGGGTCCGAAGGACATCTTTGTAATCGTTTTTTTCGTTTTTTTTTTAAAAAACCTTGTAAATTATTTATGAGGACGTCAGTATGGCAATTAGCTGGATGACAGAATAAACTACAATATAAAAAAAAAAAAAAAAAAAAAAAAGGTTTGTGTTACTATCATTTATTACGAGGATATATTTAGTTACTTAAATTTTGTTATAAGTTTTTAAGTGATATACATTGTGTTATTGTCATTTGGCTACGCCTTACTCTCTAGACGATGGTTCGTTCTTAATTGCCTACATTATGTAAGCTGAAAGAGTAACTCGCAGCAATATTGTAGGCCGATAATTAGGTGTTCAATCGCATAGAAGATAATAATTAAATATCGCTTATATGAAAGTCGCCACTGGTGATCATGATCCCGTTTTATTAGGTCAAAATGTTACGTATTAATACGCTATTCGTTACATCTCGGATACGTAAAAATTATACTTTTGCACGTAACGTTACGTTACAATGTTACGTATCATTACGTAAAATCTTACGTCTCGGTTACGTAAAAATAACGGACATTTTGCACGTATTGTTACGTTACAATTTTACGTATCGTTACGTAAAATCTTTCGTCTCGGTTACGTAAAAATAACGGACATTTTGCACGTAACGTAACGAATCTTGTTTACGTTACAATACGTAATGTAACCTGAAAATGTTATAGGGGTTTATTTACTTAATATTTAATTAAAAGTTAGAGAATGTAACCTTGTTACCAATTGTAACCGATTAAGACGTAACATAACTTTAAAATGTTATAGGGGTGGTAAACCCAAAAATAACAAACGATGCATTTCAATATATAATAAAGGATCTAAACATAGTAATTAGAGTATTTTAAAGTATAAAAATTTAGTTGCTGATTTTTTCTAAATTTGTTTGCTGTTACTCTTTAAGTAATATTTTTTGTTTTTGAATAAATAAATATTTTTGAGCATTGCATCAGCAATAAATGTGTAAATATTTTATTAAAAATAATTTTTATACTTGTTATCTTGTTATTTTAATACCATTATGGTTTAGAGATTTTGCTAAAAATCATGACAATGTAACTGTATATATATATATATATATATATATATATATATATATATATATATATATATATATATATATATATATATATATATATATATATAGTTACTATATATATATGTATACATATATATATATATTTATATATATACATATATATATAAATTTATATATACATATATATATATATATATATATATATATATATTATATATATATATATATATATATATATATATATATATATAAATATGTATATATGTATGTATATATTTATATATATATTTATATATAAATATGTATTTATATATATATATAAATATTTATATATATATATAAATATATATTTATATATATAAATATATATTTATATATATAAATATTTATATATATATATAAATATATATTTATATATATAAATATATATTTATATATATAAATATTATTTATATATAAATTTAGAGAGAGAGAGTAAATGGTTTAGATTTAAATATTTTTTTAAAGAAAAAAGGTTTTACGCTTATTTTTTTTAGTTTTAAAGAGAATTTTTTACATTATATAAATATTTAAAAATTTTTCGAAAATCTTTAAAAAAATCGATTTTTATCAAGAAAAAAAACGTTTACTTTTCCCCTTATAATTGGGGAAAAGTAAACTAGTTAATTTTTAATAAAAATTTTTTAAGATATTAAGAGAGATTACGAGAAAAACTATTTATTAATTAAAAAACACATTTGTTTAATTGGCAGAAGCAGGTTCGCGGCATTTTTTCATGCAAAAAAACTCTTTACCAAATTTGTATTTTTTGGATAAACACGATCAACAAACCCAAGACTTGCTACTAAAAGCTTTACATTGGTACAGCATTTTTTTTTGAGTTGGCAATGCTTCTACCTAAACTTTGCGACACTTTTTGCATCTCTTGATGTGTTTGCCTTGTCTCGGTTTTTTTGAACGTTGCACTTGCTGAGTTTCATATGAAGCTTCACTGAAGCATTCACTGAAAATTATGTAAGTAATTTGCGCCAAACTCGTTTAACGTGATAATAAACACCTACGTCTGATTATTGCAATGACATCTGCGAAAGTTCTGCCGAAACCCCAATCGGCTAAACTCATAAGTACTGAAACAAGAACAAATTCAAATGCTGTACTTAGCACGGTAGTTGTACCTCTAGCATGTGATTGGACTTAATTGTACACATGTCTGTAAAGAGTTGCCTTTGGTATATTGTATGCCTCTGAAACTTTACTAAGTGACATTTCGCCTGTTTTGATTTGTTCTACTGCAAGTTGCAATTACTCTTCATTGTAAGTTGTTAATATTGAACATTCATAAAGTTGTGTGTTAATGCGTATTTATAAAGTTAGTTGTAATAGATAAAAATTATAAGTATAAATAAATTAGTAAATAAAGAAATTTAATTAATATGTATATGTTAATTGTATGATGTCTAGATTGGCGAATTGGACAATGATACTAACTGTGGTGAAAACAATGATGAATATAAAAATGTGAATGTTTATTTATCTGACGATTACCTAGTTACGCAATTACAGTTGGCGGTGCAATCGCGCTTATATATGGTCTTGATGTTTTTTGGATCGAATATGTTGTATTGATGGTTCTTATTAATTTGATGAAGCTTGAAGTTATTAATTATTAAATTTATATAAACTACTTTTATCAAGACCAACACTAAAACCAAGACATTATGACTCAATACCAAGACTAAGACCAAGACTCCAAGCTTCAAGACCAAGACAGTTAAATAGAGTCTCAAGACGTCTCGGGACCAAGATTCAAGTCTTGAGACCAACATCTCTGATAATTTTATATTATGATGCATTATAAAAAATCGTCTCGAGACTCATATTTAACTGTCTTGATCTTGAATTTGAAGCTTGGAGTCTTGATCTTAGTCTTGGTATTGATATTGAGTCATAATTATTTGATCTTAGTGTTGGTCTTGGCCTTTACTGTCTTTACGTTTCTAAATATTATCATATTTTAATACAATATAGTTTCCGTACGGAAAATTTCCATGGAAAATCCATGAAAAGACTAAACATATGTTTAGTTTGAATCATATTAAATGTGATGCATTATAAAAAACATATAATTTATAACCTTATTAAATACAGAATAATAAAAGAATGCAAAAAATATTGTTTACTCAAATTGGAATATACTTACTCATACAAATATCTAAACACTTTGGTGCATCATACTAAAATGGTCATCTGCAAGGGTTGCAACACATACATAAATGGAAGGTTTGGGTGTAGGCAGGTATAATCTAGATATAATAGACGTTTATTATACATGCATATTTTTAGGTTACTTCTCCAAGACTGATGGGGTACCGCAAATGATCAGGCTACTCCTTTTTTTTTCAACTATTGCTTGTTTCCACTTGACTACTACCCCAAAACATAAACCTTAACAAACAGAGCAGTTGTGCCAAAAAACTAGTTCAGCACAATACTATTAACAACTTGGTAAGGAATGAGCTATTAACAAATAGTCAATAAATTACTTAAACAACTACTTGTTGACGATTGCGCTATTAATAAATAGTCAATAAATTAGTTGATCAACTTGAAAATTAAATTTTTAATAAGTTCAAGTTTTGTTAATTGATGAAAAGTATTGTAAAATAATATAACTCACTAAAACATTTAAAGAAAAAAAAACTTCTTTGTTGAACTTGAAAAAAGAAATCAACTTCTTGCAACCAGGAGAAATATTCATGTGATCAGTAGACAAAATTCTACAATCAACATATTGACAATAAGTCTTTCTGTGACGACTTGATATTTATGAAGTTTTTGTGACAACCTAACCAATAAGTTAAAAATTATTGATAATATAACTTATCAAAATATAATATAACTTATTAAAATTATTGATAATATAACTTATCGAAAAAAAGGTCAAAAATAATATTGAGTCTATTGAAAAAAAAAGATTTTGTAAAACCGAAGCACATAAAAACGATGAGTTTATTGACTTTAAAAAAAAACTTAGGGATCTATCATATGATAAGCTGATTGTACGCGAGTGGGTGTCTAAGAAAACAAAAGAAATCCCGAAACCGTGTCAGTAAGAGTTTGGTTTATTACTTTTCTTTTAACTATTCCTAACTATTTTTGTGTTTAATTATGTGTTACTTTAAAATGGAGGAAAACTTTATAATTGAATTTCTTGATGAAAATGTCGCACTCAGTGACGTCGATGACACTAATAACTTTAATCAAAAAATTGAAAGCTAATACTATACAGTTATTGAATCTTCTCAATATCTTCAAAAAAATAAAAATAGTTTTTCAATTTTAAACATTAATATTCGAAGTTTAAATAAAAATTTTGAAAATCTAAGGTTTTT
Organism: Hydra vulgaris; assembly: GCF_038396675.1. Classification (NCBI taxonomy): domain Eukaryota; kingdom Metazoa; phylum Cnidaria; class Hydrozoa; order Anthoathecata; family Hydridae; genus Hydra; species Hydra vulgaris. The sequence goes on along the minus strand of NC_088924.1, from coordinate 37,014,675 downwards.
GTTGGATGAATTAAAACACGATTTTAAAATTATTTGTCTAACGGAAACTTGGTGTAAGCGTGGTGAAACAAATGCCCAATTTGAACTAATTAATTACACATCAGTTCATCAACCATGTGGTTTTGGTGTTGGTGGGGATGTATGTATTTTTGTTCACAACTCAATTAGTTATAATTTACGTCACGATCTCTGTGTAAATAAAAAAGATTGTGAGTCATTATGTATTGAAATAATAAATAAAACCACAAAAAAAATAATTATAAATGCCACATATAGACCTCCATCTTCTAGCTTAAAAAAATTTAAAACTCATGTTAAACCATTCTTAACAAATATTAATAAAGCCTACTTAGTTGGGGATTTTAACATAGTCCTAATAAACCATGCTTCAAATAATAATGTTAACAATTTTATTAAAACTCTTCTTCAAAATAATTTAATTCCGTCAATAAACAAGCCAACGAGAGTAACTAACAACTTTTCTACACTTCTTGATAATATAATAACTAATAACCATCTTAATAACCGTCTTTACAATATAATCAAAACTGACTTATCAGATCATTTCCCAACATTTCTAGTTACTAACAATATATTTAGCAGTATTCCTTCTCAATCCATTATATTTAGGCGACAGATCAATGAAAACTCGGTAAAAAAATTTCAAAATCTTTTAAAAGACAACGTTGATTGGAATTTGGTATTGCAGTCACATGACGTTAACAACGCATAGGATGCATTTTTAAATCAATTCTGCAAGCAATATAATAAAGCATTTCCTGAAAAGAAAATAACTGTAAAAACCAAAACTGTTTTAACTCCATGGATGTCTAACGGGTTACTAAAATCTTCAAAAAGAAAACAAAAGTTATATGATAAGTACTTGAAAAAAAAAACTTATAAAAACGAAATGACATATAAAAATTATAAAAATATATTTGAAAAAACAAAAAGGAACTCAAAAAAGCTTTATTATGCAAAGCTATTAAGCAAAGCCACCGGAAACACTAAAAAAATATGGAGTGTAATTAAAGAAATAATAGGAAAAAATATTTGTGCGAGAAACATTCTGCCAAAAAAAATAACAATTGATAAAAACACAATTTATGATAAATCAATTATTGCTGAAAAACTAAACAGCTTCTTTACTAATACTGGTCCGAATTTGGCATTAAAAATTCCTATGAATTCAACACCATTTGAATCTTATTTAAAAAATTACGATAAAGTCATGGATTTAAAACTAATTGAATTGCAAACCGCCTTTTTTTGCCTTAAAACTAACAAAAGTGCTGGATTTGATAAAATTAACGTTAATGTTGTAAAATCAGTATATAATATAATAGAACCCTCGTTATTTCACATATTTAATCTTTCACCTAAAACAGGTATAGTCCCCGAAAAGCTAAAAATTGCAAGAATCACGTCGATATTTAAGTCCGGAGATGACTCAAATATTTCTAATTATAGGCCAATATCTATTTTACCTTGTTTTTCAAAATTACTTGAGAGAATAATGTACAATAGACTTTTTAATCACTTATCAGAAAACGACATGTATTCTGATAAGTGATTAAAAAGTATTCAAAACAATTTTGTTTCAAAAAAAAAAATTCAACGGAGCATGCAGTGATTGAACTAGTAAATCAAATATCAAGTGTATTCAGTAGTAACTACTTTACCTTAGGAGTTTTCATTGATCTGTCAAAAGCTTTCGATACCGTTAATCATAATATACTAATAAAAAAACTTGAACACTATGGTGTAAAAAATAACAATTTACTTTGGTTCAAAAGTTATCTGGCCGATAGAAAACAATTTATAGTTTATGAACAAAAACAAACATTTCCGACTGCCGTAACTTGTGGGGTTCCCCAGGGCTCTATTTTAGGACCACTGTTGTTCCTAGTGTATATTAATGATTTAAATTTAGCAACAGACCCATTAAATTGTATTCTTTTTGCAGACGACTCCAATCTTTTTTACTCTCACAGTGATATTAATACACTATTAATATCACTGTGAGAAAGTTTGCTCAGTGTTCTTGAAAAAGTTGATAACTTAGCCAAAGACATTGAAGAAATTAAACGTGGGCTTACTTTTGTTGGTGATCAAACGGAGACAAAAGTGAGCAAGGTTGATAGCAAAATGGCAGAAATTAAAGAAACTATTGTTGGTATTAAATCATTCCACGGAAAATTAAGCAACGATTTAAATGAAAATAAAAGAAAAACAGTCAATCTGGAGGATCGAAACCGACGTAACAATCTAAGAATTGTCGGAATCAAAGAAGCAAATAACGAAACTTTTAATGATGTTTTAAAAAAAGTAAGCCTACTATTTAAGGAAGACCATGAAATTGCGGATCCAGTTGTTATAGAAAGAGCACATCGTGTCGGTAAATTTAATGGTAAGCCTAGAACTATTGTCTGCAAAATATTAAACTGGCAGGACGAGGAAAACATCTTATCTAACGCTCGTAAACTCAAGGGAAAAAACATATTTATCAACGAAGACTATAGCGATGAAACAATGCGAATTCGTAAAGAGCTTTTTATCCAAGCAAAAATACATCGTGGTAACGGAAAATACGCGAAAGTCATATATAATCGATTAGTGGTAAGAGAAATGAAAAACGAGAACGAGGGTGTTAAAAGCAAGTAATTTATTTATTTACGTTTTTATTAATTTATTAAGTACTAAATTAAGGTTTTTATTAAGGATTATATTAACAATGAATATATCTAAAACAATGCATAACAATGAAGCTAATTTGACAAAATTAATATCACCTATTTTTGAAATTTTGAAATATAACAAAAAATGATTATAATTGTTTGACTGAAATAGATATTAACTGCTTAAATAATGAATATTATAAACCAGAAGAATTTAAGAGAGAAAAACATAACAAAGACTTAAACATTTTAAGTATTAATATACGGTCAATGAACAAAAATTTTGAATCATTTAAACATTTTTATTATTCTTTAAATTATCTTTTTGATGTAATATGTATATCAGAAACTTGGGAAGATGCAAATTCGCTCATGCCCGAAAATTCCCTTTACAATTTAGATTCATATAAAATGATAAGTCAACCACGTGTAATCAGCAAGGGAGGTGACGTTGCAATATATATTCTTGATAAATTTGAATTAAAAAAAAACAACACATTTTTAAAAACAAATAAACATATTGAAACTTTGTGCATTGAAGTGTTAAATACTTCTGGTAAATCGTTTTTAATCTCCTCATTGTATCGACCGCCATTTTTAAACAAGTTACCTTCCTTAATATCTAAAGAAATTTTATGTCTCAAATGAGTAAACAAAACAAGCACGTTTTTTTCGCGGGAGATACAAATATGGACGCATTATGTTATGTAAAGTTTGCAAACATAAAAAACTTTTTCAACTTATTTGAATTTAATGTAAAATACTTTTTCAACTTATTTGAATTTAATGTAATACCCACCATTTTTAAACCCACCCGCATTACTAACCAATCCTCTTCTGTGATTGACAATATTTTAACAAACAGTTCCCTAAATACTAAATTTGAATCAGGCCTTTTTATTGCAGACTTTTCTGATCATTTTCCGGTTTCCCATATAGCACGCGAAGTACTATCTAATATTGACAATAAAAAAATCTTTGTGACTTACAGAAATCTTTCTATAAAAAACCTGAATAATTTAAAAAAAAAACTCCAATTAGAACGATGGGACAACGTTTATTCATCAACAGATGCTAATATTGCTTTTGATAATTTCTCAAGTACATTTCAAAATATCTTTGACAATATATGCTTAAAAATAACTACAGAAATAAAAAACAAAGGATATAAGAATCCATGGATGACTATAACTTTAATTAAAGCATCAAAAAGAAAACAAAAACTTTACGTAGAATTTTTAAAATCAAAAAAAAAAGATGATGAAAAAATCTACAAAAATTATAAAAAGTTTTTTTAACATAATATAAAAGAAGCAAAAATAAGATATTTTTCTAATCAGCTTGATAAGCATAAATTCGATATAAAAAGGACTTGGGCTGTTAAAAAACAACTATCAGGAAGAGAAAAAAAGAAGCATACTTGCTTACCACAAAAATTAATTTCCGATAAAAAAATTATAACAAGTGAAACAAATATATGTCAAGAACTTAACACATATTTTGTTAATGTAGGCCCTTCTCTTGCTTCTAACATTGCGCAACCAAATAAAACATTTCATAATTTTTTGGGAGAAAAACCCAACACAAGTATAAATAATGAAAAAATAACTAAACTTGAATTTAATAAAGCAATTATTGAACTTAAACGCAACAAGTCGTGTGGATATGATGGTATTTCCAGTAATGTAGCTATTTATGTTATGGACAGCATTTGTAAACCATTATTTTATTTAATATCATCTTCATTTGAAAATAGTATATTCCCTGACAAACTTAAATTAGCCAAAATTAATCCCATTCTCAAAAAAGGTGATTGCAATAATATTTCTAACTACCGACCTATTTCTCTACTCCCAGTTTTTTCAAAAGTATATGAGAGAGTAATTTATAATAGAGTTAATAAGTACTTTACATTAAACAATTTATCATACAAAAATCAGTTTGGATTTCAAAGGAATTGCTCTACTGAACATGCTATTATTGACCTTGCTGACAAAATATATAAGTCGTTTGATTGTGATGAACTGGTATTAGGAGTTTTTATTGACCTTTCCAAGGCCTTTGATACAGTTGATCACAGTATTTTACTTTCCAAGCTAAACTATTATGGCATAATAGGCTCAATATTTAAGTGGATTCAAAGCTACTTGTCTAACAGAAAGCAATTTGTACTACTAAAAAAGTCAGGAGCCCTTGATATTACGTGTGGAGTTCCTCAGGGTTCAATCCTAGGTCCATTATTGTTTTTAATATATATTAACGATATGCATAAAGCTTCCCAAAAAATATCTACTATTATGTATGCTGACGATAAAAATTTATTTTTTAATCATCCTGATGCAAAGACTTTGTTTGAAACTATGAATATTGAACTCGAAAATTTCAACCTCTGGTTCATAGCAAACAAATTATCCCTAAATTGTAAAAAAAATAGCTTTACTCTATTTCATAAAAAAAAAAATCAATTAATCTTCCGTTAAAGCTGCCTAAACTGTTTATTAATAAAAATCAAATTAAACGTGACAAATGCATAAAATTTTTGGGAGTACTTTTTGATGAAAATTTGTCATGGAGAAACCATATTGGTCTTCTTGAAACAAAGGTGTCCTCTGTAATAGGTGTTTTGCATAAGTCAAGACCTTTTCTCGATAGTAAATCACGTAATATGCTTTACTTTAGTCTTGTACATAGTCTACTTTTGTATGCAAATATTGTAAGGGCCAGCACCCATGAAACCAAATTGCTAAAATTGCAAAGTCTGCAAAACCATGCATGCAAAGCAATTAATTATTTAAATAGGTTAGTAAACCCGGCCCCAGTGATGAAAAGCATGATGGTTCTAGATATTGAGAAACTTTACACATTACAGATATTAATTTTTATGTATAAATATAAAAACAATCTTCTACCAAGCGTTTTTTCAGATAACTTTTTTATATCATTTTCTGAAAAATCAACTAGGAAACTTTAAATCACAGCAGTCAAGTTTTCTAATTACAAACCGAGGTCCATCCATATGAGATCGTTACCAAAATAAAAATATTAAAGACCTAAAAAGCATTTCATCGTTTAAACAACAAACTAAAATGCATCTCCTTAATTCCTGACATATATATTATAGTTTACAGTATTTATAGTTTTATAGCTTTCAGATTTTTTTGTATTTTTTCTTTTATTTCTTCTTATGTGTTTTAATTTTATTAAATTTTCTATTTTTCTTCAAAAATTAAAGTGCTTTTTTATTTTTATTTCAATAGTGACTAAAGGGGCTCTATGAAAAAGTTGTGATGATAAACGCATCATCCTTACCTTCTTTGAGTCCCTGACTGATTATAACAGTATATACAGTATTGGACAAAACATTTACAACCAACATCGAACAATGCTAAAAAGTGTTCCTAATTTTACATGTCTTAAAAAGGAAACGAACTATACTACCATAGCAAGCAGTTCAGAAGTCTGGAGTCATAGCATGCCATGACATGAGCAATCAGCTGACAGGTGACAGCACACACGCAGAATTTCGTTGACAAGTGCCATTTTGCAGCGGACAAAACAAGTGCAACTTTTTTGGTTCGTTTCATTTTCTTAAGTCTGGTCCGTGTCAACGTCACGGAAGTTTTTTAATAATTAAAGGAAATATCCAGAAGTTTCCGAAGTTTCCAGAAGCATGCAGAAGCTTCCAGAAGTTTCCAGAAGAAGCATCTGGAAGCATCCAGAAGCATCCAGAAATATCCAGAAACATTCAGAAGCATCCAGACGCATCCAGAAGCTTACAGAAGCATCGAAAAGAAGCAACTAGAATCTTCCAGAATAGGTTCACACAGGTTCATTTTATTATATAAGAGACATGTAAATCGACATGTAATTCAGTCAGTATATGGAAGTCAATCAGTCAGTATTATCAAGACAGTTTATCGAAGTGAGTTGTATCAAAGTGTTTTATTGAAGAACATCAATACAAGAAGTGAAATACAACAAGTGTTTCAATACATCAATACATTTCACATCCAACCAAGACGTTGTGTTCCACAGAGCATTATTGTATCATCACAAGGTAAACGTAACACGATGAGCCTTGAGAAGCGTGATTATTTATTTTTATTATTTTTATGACTTCAAGTGCAAAAATGGCTCCCGACAGTCTTGGATTGGACTAAGAAAGAAAATTATTGGCGATTACGTAAGTGGAATGTCACAAAAAAGTATTTGTGATAAGTATCGCGTGAAAAAATAGACCGTATCAAGACTATGTTCCAAATATCGTTCTTCGGGGAAGTTGGCAGCAGATAACAAAGGTGGAAGACCGCGTTCCACCGCTTCTAGAGAGGATTCTATGATCTTCAGATCCGTCAAGAAGGATCCCTGGATATCATCAGTCAAGATACAAAAACAATTAGAGTTGCCTGTATCGGACCGAACAATCAGACGACGTGCTGTTGAAGCCGGATTGTTTTCTCGACGCCCTGCAAAGAAACCGCTGATTTCACGAAAAAAACAGAAAAAAAGACTCCTGTTTGCTACATCTTATATTGACTGGAATGTGCAGAAATGGCGAGCTGTCCTGTTCAGTGATGAATCGAAGTTGGGAGCGATGGCATTTGCCGTGTATGGAATATGCCAATAAAATGGGTTCTCCAGCAAAACAACGATCCGAAACAAATTGCAAAAGTAGTCAATCAGTGGTTTCAAGACGACCACCTATCGATGATGGTTTTGCCGCCTCAATCTCCGGATCTCAACCCTATCGAAAATCTGTGGGAGATCGTCAACCGCAAAATTAATTGTGAAGGTTTTCGTAATAAGGATCAACAGTTTGAACAAATCCAAAAGGTCTGGGCAGCGATTCCACAAAGTTTCATTGATCATCTGATCAAATCTATGCCTCGAAGATGCAAGGCTGTGATCAACAACAAAGGATTCGCCACAAAATATTGATAGCGAAATACAGCTTAGCCAACATTTTGTCGAGTTGCACTTGTTTTGTCCTGAAGGAAATCAACTTTTTTTAAAACTTTTGATTAATTTAATAATTTTCGTGTACAAATAATGAACTTTGTGATGAATAAAACTTCAGGAACATTGTCTCTAAACAGTTACATAGTTATTTTTCTAAATTAAAAAAATGCAGCACTTTTATATAAAGAAACTAAATTAGCATTATTTGGTTGCACTCGTTTTGTCCGATACTGTATATATTATAAATTAAAAAGATTAAAAACGTTTTTTATAAAGGTTTTTTATGTTTACGATTTTATTTATTTTATATGAAAAATTGTAATATTGTTTAATCAGCGAAATAAAAGTTAAATTAAAAAAAAAAAAAAAGTCTACCATAAAAATATCTGTCCTCAAAGTCATTGTTTAGTATATGAAAAAGTTTCATATACATTTCAATGAGTTTTTTTTTTTTTTTGCATTTTATGATTAAAAATTTGAAAATATATTTAGAAAATCAAGAAATAAATTTTTTAATAAATGATCAGTTATTAGAATATTGAAAAACAGTAGCATAACAGTAGTATATATTATATATTGCTACTTCATTCTAATTTGAGTTTACTTATTTTATAAGTTCTTAATAACAACTTTTACCTATATGTAGTATATATATATGAAAGCATTACATATTTTGTAATCAATTCTGTTGTATTTTATAATATAGAAAATAATATTAAATATGACTAGTGCAGGACATGTAGGAGAAGCTTGTGGAAGAAGAATTATTTATGCCTTGGGGTACCCTCTCCAGATATTTTCTACAAATAGACTTCTAACCGTTGGAGAAGGTTTTCGCAGAATTTATTGCATAAATCTGAGTCATTACAACTGCAATCAAAAATTGTTATCCAAAATTGGATGCCCTCTTGGGTGTACAGGCAAGCTTAAATGCAGTGGTGTTAAGTGTTATACTGTTAAAACAGTAGTGTTATACTTAGGCAAGGCTAATGTTTGTTTCCTATACACGAGGAAGAAAATTTCAAGTCAATTAGCCAAGATCCTGGAAGGAGTCAATAGGCTGTAAAGGATGGGTTTTTTTTGAAGAGATAATTGGAATGGGACATGATCAAGATTTTTTAAAAAAATGACAAAACATTTGCTGAAATAGTTGCTGAAGATGAGGAAAGAATGAAAAGCCTGCTTTGGAAGATGGTAGAGGAAGGGCAGCAGGAGGGGATTTTTTGAGCAAAAAAAAAAGAAAGCCAGTCGCTGGAAAAAAGTAGCAGAAGAAGAAGCCTTGACAAATTTTGAGCAGAAATTTTTCAGTGGGTGTAGTTGAACAAATTATGATTCAGACTTTGAGACTCTTATTGCACAGAAAAAAAAGTTGTATGATAAATCAAGATTCAACTCAGTATGAATGATGTTTTAGATAAGTGGATTTCATTTATGACAAGGTAAATAAATTTTTGTATAAAAAAGTGAATTATATTACAAATATATATAAAATTTAAAGTTAAAACAATATAAATATTGCATAATTTAAAAAATAACAATGCTTTGTTTATTCAAGGTGTCAAGATAGCGTGAGACCTGAAACAGCAATGTTGTCTTCTTTATTCCAAGCTAGGGGAGCAGATATTGACATGTTGAACATTTCTAAGTATCAGATGGTAAAAACCATGAAATCACAGAGAATGAAGCACTTATAGCATTAGAGAAGAACCTGGATAAGTTAAGGGGTTTAAAACTTGTTCTTCTCTTTGACACAAAGTTGGTTGAACAGTACAGACGGAGATCAAGGCTTTCCAAAAAAGTAGAAATGTTGGAAGTTAGTGTTTCCTCTCTCTAGAGTCCGATTCATTTTAATTTTTCTGCGAACATTTAAACTACCCGCGTCTAATGATGGAAATAATGGAACGGGATTTTCATCATTTTATGATAAAACTACAGGGAGAAACAAAGAGACCCAGTCAATCCTTATACAAAAAACATGGCATAAGATTGAAAAACCTGTGAATACACTGGCCAACTTTGAGAAATTTAATTGAAACAGACCTGATTTTGCTCTTGGAACCCTCTTTAACAATCTTGCAAATGAAACAATAAAGTTCTGCACAACAGCTCTTAAACAAATAATTTTGACAGAGGTGATTACAAGTATTTATGTGAACTGGTAGCTTTTTATCTCGGAGCAGATTTGTTGAACTTCAGGTTTCTACAACCTGGTGCACATTACGAAGCAAAATTTATGGGTGATTCATTGTATTTGTTGACAAAGAATTGCAACAAGCAACTCAGTATCAATGAGATTAAGATGATACAGGTTGCTTAAAATGAGCAGAATGGTACAGGATAACTATAATGTGAGCTTTCACTGTTTAATTTTTCTGAAGAGCCCAATGGCTGCTCCAATGATCTTAGAGCATTCAAAATTTCATCACAGATCATGATAAACCCACTTTGCTCAAGACATACGAAAAGATTGGCAAAGCTCTTAATCTTAGCATTCTCAGACGCACGTGGTATTTTACATCACAGTGTGTTATCTTTGCTTAGCTGACCAGCGCTTACCTGGAAAAGAAAACGGATATTCTTGTGGAATTGTTAAAATATGATGTTCCTGAGATAAACAGCTTTGACAAAGAACAACCAGAACCTTTTACCCAGGTCTGTCCCCTCTATAAGCTCTCAGACTTTGTTTCTGAGGAGTCTTATCTCTTTTTTCTCCATCTTGGTATATTTAAAAATATCATTCTCTCTTGGAAAAAAGAAGGAATTTCAAATTTGGAGAAAAATCTCAACAATTGATCTTTCAAGGCATTTGTGACCAGTGTACATCAATTAGCAGTTGTTAATGACAGAGCTGAAAGAAACATCAAATTAATGCAGGATTTCATTGGAAGGACCAATTCCGAAAGCAGGCTCCAAGACATAATGATGGTGGTTTTAGACAACCAGCGGAAGGTGTCTTAACATTGCACTAAGCAAAACTTGATAAAAAAAAGCACTTCATGGCTAACTTTTTGTCTTTAAAATATATTTTTGCAACAAAAGTTTAAAAATTCTTGCACCACCTAATCATTTTTTGATATTCCGTAGTATGTCATTTTAAAAAACATTTTAAAACAATGCAATTATAATAAAGAATGAAATAATTATAAAATTTTTTCAAAGTTGCAGAAAGTATAGCAGTCAGAAACAAATATTTATGAAGTTTATGTAAAAAATAACTTATTATTTATTGGTAAATATTTTTTATTGTTGCGATAGAAAAGAAAAATAGCCTTGACCTTAAAAATAAAAACGATGCAAACAACAAAACAAGCGAATCGATTATATCAATATATATCAATTATATATCGATTATATCAGTTTTTGCAAACAACAGAAAGACATCTTCAACCGACGTCTTCGGGAATCTATATAAATAAAAAATTTTCCAGCGAATCGCGTGAAGTGAGAAAAAATTTAATAAACAAGATGAAAGAACACAGAAAGAATGGTAAGTATTATGTTATTATATACGATAAACTTTTTTTTGAAAGATTTTAGGAGAAAGCAAACTAACGCTTAATCGCAATTTCTACTTTTAACTTTTAAAATAAACACATTTACTTAATAAAATAATTACATTATTATTCATTATTATAATTTTTTTTTATTTGATAGATTTATCCTTACAATGAATCAAAATACCATTTTCCAAAACACTGAATTTAAATCAATTCTATATAAATAAAAATATTACTAAATAAAGATTCTGATCCTGATATAAACTATTAAAAAGAACAAATTAGAATTTCAATCTAATATACTATGATATAGAATCTAATAACCTTATTGAAGGTTTAATAGTAATTCGTTCTCACTTTTGCATTTAAACATAAGAAGCTTACAAAATTTTTTTGAATTATTCAAGCAGTTTTTGTATAAAAACGAAATTGATTTTCAAGTTATTTGTCTTAGTGAAGCTTGATGCCACGATGTTAATATTGAGAATGATTCAAATGATCAGTTACAAAATTTTAAAGCAGTTCATCAGTTTAGGAACTCAAAGAAGACAGGTGGGGGATTATTTATTTTTATAAATATTGTCTTATGAATGTAAAAAAGTATTATGCTCAACGACAAGCAATTATGAGTCTCGCATTGAAATCGCAAACAAAGCCTTAAAAAATATTTTTATCTATGTCTGGCCACCTTCTGAAAAAATAAAACCATTTGAAGATTGCGTAGAAAATATATTTAAAGCCAAATCAAGATCAAATAAAAGCGTGTACCTCGTGGGCGATTTTAACCTCAACTTTCTTTAGTATGGCGTAAATAAAAAAGTAAAAAACTTTTTTAACTATTTTTTCCAGTAAGATATAATTTTAAATTCAAGTAAACAAACATGCTGTAGCATAAAGAGCATTATGTTTTATGAAAACATAAAAAAAAGTTGAAAAATTAAAAGATATCAAGAAGATAAGCTTCCTTTATTACCAAACAAATATAATATTTTTTTATTCTTCTGTTTTTCTGTTTAACTTTTCATAAAAATTATTTTTAACTGTGAAAATAAGACAGTTTTTGAATTTCGGGAAAATTTCGGGAAAATAAAAATTTCGGGAAAAGGCATGATTTATTTACTTTATTCACGAGAGCAAAACTGCGCACATGTAATTTTACAAAAAAATGCCAAATACAGCAAAAAACCACCAAGACTGCAGGAAAACTGTCTGTTTTCTTTGCTTCGGTAAATGTCAGAGGGAACTGACATCTTTCCTAAAAGAAAAATGCCAAGCAATACTCAATGAGAGGATCGATTTTAGTAATGACAAAGTTCCACTTGGAATTTGTGAAAAGTGTCGTTCTTGTTTAAGAAGAAAGGATTCTGGAGAACACACCAATCTCCCATCACTTTAAAATTTTGAGACTATAAAAATTCGACCTCAAACTAGAGACACACAATGTGACTGTTTGGTTTGTTCTGTTGGAAAACTGAGAAATAATGGTCAACAGAAAACTCAGCTTTTGCAGAGCTCAGCACAAAATACTCCATCTTCAACTGTCCAAAAACGATGCTCTGACTGTTTTTCAATTATTGGAAGAGGATTACCTCATCATTGCACAAAGGGCACTTTGCGAAATAACCTTGTTGCTGTTGCAACCAAGGATCCTGTTGCATCTGAACGAGTTGCTGCTCTTGTTGTTTCAAGTAAGGATTCTTCTCCACATGGCACTGTTCGATTGAGTCAACCACAAGGTGGAAGAATGCTTCAAATAATGCCAGGTAAAAGTTTAACTTTCATGAAAAGATACTTTAGAAATTTCGAAATTAAACAATATCTGCATTTATTTTAGGTTCCTCATCAGCTAGAAAACTATTTCCTCCAAACCCATCAATTAGTATAAAAGAACTTGTTCAAGTTCAGGCAAACACAGGGCTTTCAAACAATAGCATCAAGAGACTAGCTGCTACAATTAATCAGTCAACTTCACAACATATTGTTGAGAAAAACTATGCTGTAAAATTTGATGCAGTTAGTAAGCAGCTTTCTCACCATTTCATGAGTTCATTGATTAAAGATCATGCTGGATGTGGAAGGACTGTCATTCATTGCAAGGACTTCAAAGAGGTTAAAAATGAACTCATTTCTATGAGAAGCACATCAAACAATCATATTGTGAAAGTTGGAATTGACGGTGGGGGAGGATTCCTGAAAGTAAGCCTTGGAATTATTGAATTAAATCGTGAACCTAACACTCCCCCAGCAAAACTCAATTGCACAAACAAGTTTTTCAAGGACACTGGAGTTAAGCGACAACCTATTATTGCTGTCTCTGAGGACTTGCAAGAAAACTACTCAAATGTGTCTCAAATTTTCGAATTGATCAATATGAGAGACCAAGATTTTGTTTTGTCCTGTGACCTAAAACTGGCAAATATAATTTGTGGTCTCCAAGCACACTCAAGTGCACACCCCTGCACCTGGTGTGAGTCAAGTGCAATGGACCTTTTAAATCAAGGAAAATTAAGAACTTTCCAATCTCTTGATCAGAATGTCTCACTTTTCAATGCAGCAGGATCAAACATCAAAAGAGCTCGTGATTACATGAATGTTGTTCATTCTCGTGTATTTGATCTTGCTGGTGGCACATTAGTTTTGGACTTCATACCGCCAATGGAGTTGCATCTCCTTATTGGTGTTTTCAATCATCTCTTTGCTGCCCTACTAAAAGTTTTTCCTCAAGGAACTCTTTGGACTGATTCACTGCACATTAAACAACAGCCTCATCATGGAGGGCATTTTGCAGGAAATTAGTGCAGGAAGCTGCTAAAAAATGTTGATCTTCTTCAATCTATTGTTGAGAAATACTCATGCTATGCTGCAATACCATTAGTTGATGTATTTCGAAAATTCAATGCAGTAGTGTCTCCCTGTTTTGGATGCGTTCTTGATCCAAGTTATGTACAAAAAATTGAAGCTTTCAGAGTGGCTTATGTGGCACTGCAAAATGTTTCTGTGACACCCAAGGTTCATGCTGTATTTTTTTATGTGAAAGATTTCATTGACAAACACGGCCAAGCTCTCGGACTTTACTCAGAACAAGCAACAGAGGCAATGCATCACAACTTTCAAGTGCATTGGCAAAGGTACAAACGACCTAACCATCATCCTGAATACAGTAAAAAGTTGCAATGCTGCCTTGTGGACTTTAATAGTAAACATTGCTTGTGAAAAGAGCCATTTTAGAATAATTTTTTCTTGTATTAGAATATTTATTTTAAAGCATAATTTTCATTTTAGATACACAATAAACTCTCAGAATATGTCTTTTTGTTTCCCTAGTTCATATTTATTGGAATAACCTATATTTTGTACTATATTCTGTCGGTTTTTGACGGAAAACTCGAAAATTATGGTTTATGTCGGTTAAAACTGAAATTTGGCTTCTAAAAAAAAAAAAAAAAAAAAAAAAAAATTTTGTGGGTAAAATTTTTTTTTTTATTTTCCACCACCCCCCCCCCCCCCCCCCCCCCCCCCCACGTCTTTGTCGTTCGGTACGGCCCTGTCAATAACTTGCCAGGACGTTGTAATCTGATTTTAATACTTATATCAAAGTGATCCCCATAGTGTGGGCTATCATTCCACAAGAGGGTTTTCTCGGGTAAGAAAGTCAAGGTTAGAACCCATTTTATAACACTGTGACGTAGAATTCTCAGGTGTTTTTGAAAGACACTAAGGCATAGCTTGATTTTATGGAACATAAATCATGTGTATACAAGGACCTGGGAAGGAGTAACCTGCCAAATATCACTTGTTGCGTTCAATGCGCTTTGATATTTTACCCATAACAACCATGGCCTTGGATCTGCCATGAACAGTATAAGTTATTTCCTTAAACATCCCAGTAGGCACGCAACGTTTTATTCACGTTTCAATCACGTGTATTTTAGGTGACTTCGTCCAGGTTACTATTTTACGTGAAAGTCACGTGAAAGTTACGTGCCAAAATATCTCGTCTTTCGAAACTTTTTTTATTTTTAAAAAAACCTTGCATAAGATATGTGAAATAATATTTTTTATTATATTAATTATTTTTTAATAGTATAGTTTTTGTATTCATTATATTAGTTATAATTATTTACTGCTATGATAATATAATTAATTTTTATTGTAGTATTATCATAATTAAAAAAAAAAATTGGTCTATATAATATCTTATAACGCAATGCATTTAAAACAGAACTAAAAAGAACAACATATTTTAAGTTGTAATATCTAATATTCAAATTATATCAAATTAAGTTAAATAAATTAGTACCAAGCGTCCCTATTTGCCACACAAATAAGATTAAACTCAAATACAAGGTATGCTTTTTTTCTACTTTATGATATAATATTTTAGACTGGAGAATTTGTCCATTTTGCTTACTTAATTTAGTACGAAATAAGTTATGTTATAACGATTTAATATTAAATTAAGTAAGCTACATGGACAAATTATAAGTTCTAGCAGAACTTATTCTTGATTTTTGAGCAATAATAATGTCTCTAGAACTTCTGCATATATTATTACTCAAGAGTCGTTTAGATAAAAACCCAAAATAGATTTTCTTTCTTTATTTGGTTTTTATTAACAAGGTTAAAGAATTTATCCAAAATAATATCAATAAATAAATGTGTTATGTTATTTATTATTGATATATGTATATATTATTATTAAATACTTACCCAATTATTATTAAATAAAAACCCAAAATCAATTTTCTTTCTTTATTTGGTTTTTATCGACAAGGTTAAAGAATTTATCCAAGATAATATCAGTAAATAAATGTGTTATGTTATTTATTATTGATATATGTATATATTATTATTAAATACTTTATCTTTTTATAATATATGACATCTTGATCTTGTGCTTTACTTGTTAAAAAAGGTTAATACTTATTTATTTCCTTTTTTTATATTATTTAAATATTATATGATTAATATATATATATATTCGAGCTATATGAAATTATTATTATATATATTATATGACTTTTATTACTATTGTTATTATGTACAATATAAAACAGGTTATTAACGCGGATTTGTTCGATGTTTTCCCCACAAAAAGATGATTATGATGCTATTGTATTTGAAACTGCATTTTACTTATCTTTCAATGTTGACGACCTTCCAATATGTAAAGCAAGTTTCTCTCAAGTATAGCATTGTTTTTTTTAAAATTGTTTAATGATTTAGATCAAAGAAATAGCAACATCAGAAAATCTTGTTGCCAAAACAGTTGGTGACTCACCATGTAAGATTTGTGTTAAAAATTTGTGATTTAAGATGATTATTTAATAATCATATTATTATTTAAGTTTTTATTTGTTTCTTTTTAGCTAAATTTGGTGTTGTGAGCTATTATTGGAGAAAATATAGACTTATTCATTAGATAAAGTTTGATGCGTGCTCTTACCCCGTTACCTTCTTCACATTTCAATCATGTATATTTTAGGTGACCTTGTCCAGGTGACAATTTTACTTGATTAAAACGTGAAAGTTACGTTGTTAAAATATTGTGTATTTTGGAACTTTTTTTATTCATAATAAAAACCTGTGATTAGAAACTTGGAAAGATATTCTTTATTTTATTTACATTTTTTTATAATTTAGTTTCAGGGATTATCTTATTCGGGATATTCCCAGAATACCAGATATTTTTCTGAAATTTATCTTTTTCCAAATATCCGAAAAGTTTTCCATACATACAACTTATTTTACAAGTTCCATACATACAACTTATATTACAATATATAACAAGTATATATTATTCATCTATTTGTTTTTATGTTGTTTTAGTCATCATTCATACAAAAATTAAGAAAAGTTTTTAAAAAATTGAGAAACAACTTGGCTGAATGCAAAATTAAGGGAAAAATGAGGGGGAAAATATTCTGAATTTTTTCAGGATATTTTCCGTAAACAATTTTCCAGACATTTTAAATATACTGAAATATGTAGTTTATATATTCATTATTGTAATTACTTTTTATTTTACTTTTATAATAATGTAATTATTTTGCATTGTAATTTTATAATAATTAATTAAAAAAGTAGGGCGTAAGATATTTTATAATGTCGCAATGCATTTTTGACAAAAAAAAAATGTCACATATATAATATTTTATCCAAACATATTATATTATCTTATAACTAAGTTTTATCAATTTAGGTTCAATAAATATATTATAAAGCTTATTTCAAAATTGTGTAACGTTATGGCAGATAATTCTCATATTGCAACACGCAAAAGATAAAACCCTACTACAAGGTATACTTTTTTTTCTACCATATTGTATATTATTTTAGACTGTCAAATTTGTCGATGTAATTAATTTGATAATAAATAAGTTATTATAACTTATTTAATATTAAATTTATTAAGCTACATGACAAATGATAAGTTCTGCATAAAATATTATTGACTAGGAAGACCCAATGGTATTGTTATGTTATTGCCTAGGAATATCATTCTGTAGTTAAACCCAATAACCTTTTAACTTTTAAAGTTTGAGAAATTTTACTTTTCCCTCTCTTTGTCTTCTTTTGTGATCGCACTCTGTAGTAAGAATTTGATTTAATTCATATCTTGTTGGAGAATGCAACTTGATTCTGAGTTGAATTTTCAGCACTCTGTATTTATTGGTGACCTAATTTGACAATACTTTATTATACATATTTTTAGTTTTATACTTAATAGATGAGGCTCCTTAGCCGTGGTAAATGTTTCCACAGCAAAAGGAGCCTCAAGGTGAAAATCTCACCATGGCTAAGGAAAACCATGATATAAAATCCCCACTATAATGCTGTGTGGTTATGTGATAACTATTACATTTTTATAAATTGTTTTAATTTTTGTGTGCATTCTAAAATGACATTTAATGCTGTTCAAAACTTTGTAGATTACTCATTTAAAGCAACTTTGTGGGCTGTCACCTTTGCATCTAGTGAGTTAATGTATGAACAAGTTAATGCAGAAACAGATGCAAATATAAGAAGATGGAAAACAAAGAAAACAAGTTATCATGTTATCACATAGTACACAGATGTTATCACATAAGGTGAGTACAGGTCTTTTTCTAATCACGCCCATCAGTTATTAACTTTATATATAGATACAGATATAGATAAATCTATAGATAGATATTAGATATATGTATATAGATAAAAAATATTTTTTTAAACTTGTATTTTTTATTTTGTACTTCTTTTTTTTAATCATCTGTCGACTTTTTTGTTACATCTTTTTTTATTGAATACTTATTTACTTTTTTACCAATCAGAGTATAAAATTAGAAGGCAAATGACTTTTATTTTTTTACACTGTATGTAGTATTGTTTTCTTAAAATTATTTAATGATTTAGATAAAAGAAAACAAATAACACCCTAGAAAATCTAGTTGCCAAAAGTAGTTAGCAACTCTCAAAGTAAGATTTGTTTTAAAAGTTTGTGATTTAGGATAATTATTAAATAATCATATTATTATTTAAGATTTTATTCGTTTCTTTTCAGCTAAATCTGATTCATTAGATAAAGTTTGATGCGTGCTCTTATAGAAGAAAATATCGACTGATTCGTTAGATTATGTTTGAAGTATGCTTTTATGGGAGAATAGATATATAAGTTTGAAGTGTTCTCTTGTGGATTGAAGCGTGCTCTTCGTAAGTTGCAGGTCTACGACTTTGTACTTATTACTTATTGGATATAAGGAGGATATTTTAACAAAAGTGCAGCTTTTATTACAAATTAAAAATTTTTATGTCGACAACTAATATACTGACTAATAAAACCATGTAATTTAATACGTATTAAATATTTCCTCGACGATGAGTTTTTTTTCTTTACACGAATCCAAACACTTATAATTGTAATTATAAAGCATACTTATTGCTTAAATATTACGTGCCAAAATTAACTTAAAAAGCACGTCTTTTGGACAGTTTATGGGGACCAAAAAGTCACCTAAATATCACGTGCCAAAAGTAACGTGAAAAACACGTCCATAAATCACGTGAATTGGTCATTTCATGGGGACCAAAAAGTCACCTAATTGTCACGTGCCAAAAGTAACGTGAAAAACACGTCCATAAATCACGTGAATTGGTCATTTCATGAGGACCAAAAAGTCACCTAATTGTCACGTGCCAAAAGTAACGTGAAAAACACGTCCATAAATCACGTGAATTGGTCATTTCATGGGGACCAAAAAGTCACCTAATTGTCACGTGCCAAAATAACGTGAAATTCACGTTTTTGTCACGTCGCTGTGCCTACTGGGCTTCTTCAAAAATAGGAATAATTTTGGCAATTTTTAATTGTTCTGGGAATACTCCTTGATGGATAGAAGCCTCAAAGATTTTAAATAGAACATCTTTAATTTGTTCAAAGCAATCTATAATCACGTTTCCATTAATTTGATCTGCTCCAATTGCCTTTTTTTTTTTAACAGATTTGAAGGCTCTTTCGAACTCATCAAAACTTAATTCGGAAGATAACTCATCTGAACAAATGCAATTATCCAGGGATTCTAAATAATCAGTAAACAAAGATTTGGTTTTAGGGATTTTTTCAGACAGTGTTGGTTCTACATGAGTGAAGTATTTGTTAAATTCTTGAGCTATAGTTTTTGGTTCATGTAAACTTTTGTTATCGACTCTAACCATTTGTGGCAGGAAACCGGAGCATGATTTTTTTTTGCCAATAATTTCCTTCATTATTTGCACTTTGTACGCTTTGTGTCGTTTTTAAATGTATTGAATAATTGGGAGTAATAATTTTTCTTCAAGTTTTTGCGAATTTTTTCAAATAGGTTTTTCAAATCGCTTTTAATGTTATATAACGCAATACTTGTATTTAAATCCATTTAAAGTTAAATCTTGTATTTTGTTTAATTTATATTTTCATGGATAAAATTTTTTTAAACCATTTTATTTAAATGTTAAAAAAAAAAAATTATTCAAAATTTCTGTTATTTATGCAATATTTCTTCTGTTTTAGTATGTTATTTTAGATAAAGATTCACTTTTTTTTAAAATAACATACTAAAACAGGAGAATTTGGTACTTCAGATATATATATTTTATTTTTTTTAGATATATTTTCAAAAAATTCAAAACTATAATAGTCAACTAAAATAGGGTTATTAAACTCAAACATCAGAAAAACACACGATCATTAATTTTTAATGACAAGTTTTTAATGACTTTATTATGTACGGATATTTAGAGGCTTGGCAATAAGACTATTTTTGTGTTCTTCTTTTCCCCGCCTTTCGTATATTTTACAAAGGAAAATTAATAATTTGTAACGGCAAATTAGGAAAAATAAAGAATTATAAAAATTAAAAATCCATCACTGTATCAAAGAATGTCTTTAAATAATAAAAGAAAAAAAAAAAAACAATGACGAAATTATATTTGAAAAAAAAATTAATTTGATAATTATCAAATCCCATTTAAATCCCCAAAATAATTGGGGAGTTTGCTCAAAATTTATATCTTCATAGTTTTTTAACACTAAGAGATTATTGCATAACATTAGAGACTTGTTAATGAACTTAAATTTAGTAAAAATGTTAAAAACATGTGTTTATAAATGTTATAAACTCATCACTCTCACACCAATGGCATAAAAGGGAAGTCAACATTTTTAAGGGTCTATTTTCAGCAGACTCCGATTATCGCAATACTTTTGAAAAGCTTTACATAAACATGAACATATAAATGTTTGGAGTTTGCTTCATGTCGTTACATAAAGTTAAGTTCTCAAACAAAAACAAAAAGCTTGCTACGGGCCTGATTTTAAATATGTAATTGGAATCTGGTTGTTTAAATATTGTGATTTGAACTTTTGTTATCTTTTTTACTTTAAATTTTTTGAAAATTTAAAGTAAAAAAAGTAACAAAAGTTTACTAAAAAATAAAGAATTTGATGTTATTTCATCTGTATGATAAAATAAAATCAAGACAATTTTCTTCACAATCAACCATATAATTTTAAACTTGAAAGTGTGCTTTTTTGAACCATCCTACTAAATACGCTATATTAAATAAATTAAAATAAGTGGTTGTTGTGGTTATAAAAAGTTATAAATTTTTTTTCAAGTTAAATACTTTTATATTTCTACTTTTTTAACTATAATTTTTTTTTTCAAATTGATGTTATTTACATCAGTTGTTTGAAAGTTTTTTTTGAAAGACTGTCTGGTTTAATGTTCTTGCTTTGGAAATGGCTCTACAATTTGCAATTGTATTCTAAGTTTTGTATTTTGGCTTCCTTTATTCAGCGTGGTTGTTAAAAACCAATCTAACCAAAATAAAAGTTATTTCTTGAAATGACCAACTCGAATAATTGTTAGATAACAGAATAATAAAGGAATAATTGTTTTCTGGAATGGACTATAAAGGAATAATTGTTTTCTGGAATGGTCGAAACAGCCACTCAGAAATGGAATGAATCATTTTCATTTCTGAGTGGCTGTTTCGACCAGAGCTGACCAGTGCCGTCCCGAATGGGGTTGAGGGGTATCCCCACTCCAAAGCTATTATATATGCATTTGAGTTAGCACATTTGTACATTTAGTTGGCAAGTTTTTTTTTTTTTTTTTTTTATTCAATTTTTTTGTTCTTTAAGCCTTACAAATTCGTAAAATATAATAGAATCTTTACCGAGTAAGTAAAATTTAAAAAAAAAAAAAATTACAAAGTTACGTTATACAAAAAAATATATAAAGTAAAACTGTAAAGTATTAGAAATTACTTCAAAGAACGCGGAAAACTTGCAGAAGACCGACGGTCTTGTCATCAAGAAACCGCTATGCGTTACTAATAGTTTTGAAGTATTGTTGGCAAATATCAAATATCGAGGATCTCTTTTTGTGTGCGTGTGTGTCTCTAGTTGACAAAAAACACATACGAACCCCCTCCTCAATCAGAGACCTCTTCGGGACGGCTCTGACAACAACCACGCTGAATAAGAGAAAAGCAGCAACATAACTACAAATATGCACAGCTCCTTTACGATAAATTTTTATCAGGGCCACTAACTTATTTCCTCCCGAAAAAAAATTAATACTGAAACAAATAAATCAAAAAAATTGTTTTCAAAGCTTTTATGCAAAAAATCTTTCTTTCTAAAAAGTTATAAACCCCAACTTTAAAGAAAAATAAAATATTAGAGAAATAAAAGTAAGGGTACGACCTTCTTGCCCAGGAAACAAATTTAATATGCACGTTCATCGGGTCTACACAAATGCTGTCAAGATAAAGTAAAATCAAAGTGAAGCCAGAATGATAAAGTAAAATTAAAAAAACAAAAAAGATTCAAAAAAGTGGAGTTCTCTCCAGTGCTCTAAAAACAATTTCAACTTGTACTTTTATTAAGTTTACACAAATGCTGGAAGGTTTACACATGCATGAGTTACCCATAGCTTAGAAAATATGCCCCCTTTTCACCTTCTTCCCCCGAGAAACTTTCATTATGGCCATTAATCTAATTTGCTAAATAAAATAAAAAGAAATAAAAAATCAATGATTATTTAGCAGCCCCTATTAGCAGTCATGCGACAGGGAGCCCGTCTCTATACTACTAGTATAGCCGCGTGTTGGCTATATTTGCCCCTAATTATAATAGAACTACTCTTTACGATACACGTGAAAAAAAAATCGTTTCCCGATGCCCCACCACAAACATTGCCCACATACATCAGAGTATTACCTGATGTATTACCCAGAATTTTTTACATAATTATAACCAAAATTACTTTTTAAAGTAGTTTACTTCCCATAACTTACCATTAAAAGTAAGTTACATTTTCAAGTAAAAGTAAAAATGTAAATAACTTTTACTTGTAAAAGTAAATTACTTTTTCAAGTAACAATTACTCATTTAAAAAACTTAACTTAAATAATTAAGTTTTACGCGTTATATAATTTATGTAAAAAAACGAATTACTTTTAAAAGTAAGTAAACTATATATTTTTATATGAGTTATGTAAAGTAATTTACACGTAAAAGTAATTCGCGTTTTTACATCAAAATAAGTAAAAGTGCCATCCCTAGTAATAATAAATTGTAAAAGTGCAAGAAATCTAAAAAACGAACGAAAGGTGCCCCACCCATGTTCAAAACTGCACCGACAGCATCATCAATAATAAATAACTACTTTCCCAAACAAGATAATCCTAATTTTTTTACATTTTTTTGCTAAATAGTAAATTTTATGATTAATTCTAACTTATAAATAACTTAAAACCTGTTACTTGCGAGAAACGCGATCATAAAAATCTCACAACTTTATATCAAAATGTTCACGCTTTCTCCCTATAAACAAACCAATAATATAGATTGTCTAATTTAAGTCAAATTTCAGGAAAGGCAAGTGACAGCTGAGAGGATACATATTATCTTTTCAAAATATTTAATTTTACTAAGTTTAAATTCAAGAACTTGTTCTATTCCCGATACTGGTTTGTTCTATTCCTTTAGTTACGTGTCGCAAAAAAAACAACAACAAAAAAAACAAAAACATAAAGAAACAGTTCATGTTATTTGCTTTAAATTATATACATCAGCTAATGGTTGATGTAATTTGCTGTAAGTAAAAGCGTCACCTGAGGGCTTTATTTGCGGTATTTCAAAGATTATACGAAAAATATTGATTAAAAAGTTTGAATCATAAATAACAAAATTTACAAAAAAAAATTTTATTAACAAAATGAATAAAACAAATAAAATATTAACAAAACAAATTAAAAAATTTAGCAAAATACTTTATTAAAAAAATATATTGTTCCAGTTTTAAAACAGTTATGCTGATATAGCTGTAGATGAAAGTGTTGAACTGCTTACATTTCCACACGACTGATATACAATTGAACAAAACCTTTCTTTATAGTGGTTCTCACAAAATGATAGTAAACAGGGACAAGAATAATTCTCTATAAAAATTGTATTCAAAAAGTAAACAATTAAGATATATGTATATATACATACGTATATATATAAATATATATATATATATATATATATATATATATATGTATATATGTATATATGCATATATCTATAATATATAACAAAGAAGATTATAAATATATATACATATATACATATATATATATATATATATATACAAATAATCTTCTTTGTTATATATATACTAATATATATATATATATATATATATATATATATATATATATATATATATATATATATATATATATATATATATATATACTAATATATATATATATACATATATATATATATATATATAAAATCTTCTTTGGTTATATATTATATATATTATATATATTATATATATTATATATATTATATATATATATATATATATATATATATATATATATATATATATATATATATATATATATGTATATATATATATATATATATATATATATATATATATATATATATATATATATATATATATATATATATATATATATATATATATATATATTAGGGTGGTCCGAAAATTTTTTTTTTCAAAAAGTACCCAAAAAAATATGGAGAATGCAATTAATTTAGAAGCGCAGAGTATTGCTAAAAAAATAAACTTTGAAAACAGAATCGAATCAACTGCCCCTGCCCAAGCCTTCGTAACTCTAAAAGACCATAAAACAAACTTTCTTGAAGGTTATTGGTTCTCTCAAAAAGTGAGATTGGACATGTAAGCAAAGTTAAATTGGACAAAATTAATAATATTCTTAGAAATAAATTTGAAACAGTGGAAAAATACCATTGATGTTATAAATAAATTCTCCATGATCGAAAATAAAAATGGCTGTACATTTATTCAATTTAACATTAATGATTTTTACCCCTCAATAACTGCAGATATTTTAGATAAACAATTGAATTTGTAAAAAGTCACACAGTTATTCCTGAAAAAACAATCCGTATAATAAAATATTGTAGAAAAACCTTACTTTATTTTAAAAAGGAAACTTGGAAAAAGAGAAACATTCTTGACTGCTTTGATGTAACAATGGGCAGAAATTTGTGAATTTGTTAGACTATATATTTTAGATTTATTAAGTAAAATAATCATTATAAATGATTTAGGCTTTTATCGCGACAATGGTTTAATAGTAATGCGTAAAAAATCTGTAAAATTAGAAAAGACATAATAAATTTTTTTTTAAATATTGGCTTTCAAATCGAAATAAACATAAGTTTAAAAATTGTGAACTTTCTTGACGTCACATCTCTGAAAATTCATATAAGCCTTTCAAAAAACCAAACGATGAATTATTGTATCTTAATATTAACTCAAATCATCCCAAATTCTAAAACAAACCCCGATTTCAATTAATAACAGGCTAAACCAAAACTCCTCAAATGAAAATGTATTAATCGAAATACAATTAAAGTTAGCTACAGTTGCACAAAAAATATGGAAAGAATTATAAAAGGTCACAATAATGTTTTGTTAAACAAAAGAGGTGAAAAAACTATTGAAAATTGTAATTGTAAACAAAAAAAAATAGTCCAATGAGTGGAAATTGTTTATCCAAAAATGTGGTATATAAATGTATTGTTTCCTCTAAGAATGTACCTGATAAACAATATATTTGCTTAACATAGGGTGAATGGAAAAAACGTTTTGCCAATCATAAGCAATCCTTTAAAAATAAAAAGTATTCAAAAGACACCACGCTGTCAAAATATATATGGGAATTAAAAGATAACAATATTGATGATTTCATACTGAATTGGTCCATCCTTAAAACAGCACTTGCATATAACAATATTTCCAAAAAATGCATACTATGCCTACAAGAAAAATTTGAAATTATTATACATGCAAACCAAGAATGTTTATTAAACAAAACATTGGAATTGATTTCTAAATGCAGGTACGAAAAAAAGTTTCTCCTAAAAAACTATAAAAATAAGTGATCTCAAATAATCATAACATTAGTCCCCGCTCTCCCTCCTTTATATAAAAAAAATATTAAAAAAAAAAACAACATAAGGAATCAATTCTAAAGAATTCTTTTTATAATAGTGTCATCATATTCCACAAATTTATAGTAGTTAAGACATTTGCGACTTCCTTTGATTGAATTTTTGGTATAAATTAAAGTTTTATTAATTTGATCATTTATTTCGAATAAGTCTTTATTGATGAAAACGTTAAATGAAAAAAAATTTTGTCAATTGATTTTCTACTACTTTATAATTGCTCTGTTCTTTTAAGAACATTGAGCACTCTATTTTGTAGAATACATTTTTCAAAATTGTTTAAATATATATATATATATATATATATATATATATATATATATATATATATATATATATATATATATATATATATATATATATATATATTCTTCCTGATGAACCTACTGATGGTGAAACACAGTGTTGAAGTAATCAAAAATTAGATAAGTGCTTTTACTAATTTATTATTGCTCTGTTCTTTTAGAACATTGAGCACTCTGTTTGTAGAATACATTTACATAATTTATATATATATATATATATATATATATATATATATATATATATATATATATATATATATACATATATATATATATATATATATATATATATATATATATATATATATATATATATATATATATATATATATATATATATATATATATATATATATATATTCAATATATATATATATATATATATATATACATATATATATATATATATATATATATATATATATATATATATATATATATATATATATATATTCAACTCAGTTAGACACCTCCACAATAAATCTCCTGAATCCAAGATTCAGGAGATTTATTGTGGAGGTGTCTAACTGAGTTTGCGATAAATTTAAGATTCCAGATTTAATTATATTTTTATTCAACCCGTTTGATTGTTTTTGTTTATTGTAAGTCATTTTATAAAGTTTTTCAAACTTATCTTTTAAATAAAGTTATCAAAACACTAGTTTTCTTTAAAGGCGCCCTTTAAACTGTGTAACCTAATAAAGTTTTTTTTTAATAATGCTGGCTTAGCTCTAACTTCTTTTTCAAGTATATTATTGCTGAGGTTGGTCATTTTTCGCTAAAGACTTACAAAAGGTATGTAGATGACAGTCATGCAAGATTCGACTCAATACAAAATCATGATAAGTTTCTGGAGTTGTAAAATGAACAAGATCCAGCAATAAAATATACTTCGGAAAAAGAAAACAATAAAAAAGAATTAAACTTCTTGGATATAACTGTAACCAATACTAATAACTCAAAATCCATCGAAAATCGGCTATCACTAATATACAATTAAAACCTACATCAGACGTTAATCCAAAAATAGTTATGGGTGTTTTTAAAGGTTTTGTATCTCGTGCCGTTAAAATTTGTTCCGAAAATTATTTTAATGATGAAATACAGTTTTTAGTGAACATGTTTGCTGAAAATGGACACGATAGATTAAAGCTTGAAACAACTGCAAAGAACTATATTCAGAAAAGAATCAAAATTTATAAAATAAATTATAATAAAACAGAAACATTTAAATATACAGTTTAACTTCCATGGCTCCCAAGAATAGGTCAAAAACTAAGAAAAGAACTTAAACCTTACAACGTCAGAATAGTATTTACTACACCACCTACGTTAAAAAACATCTTATGCAACAAGTCTAAGTTAATTCCAAATAGCAATCCCGGTGTCTATAAACTCACATGCTCTTGTGGCAGTTTATACATTGGTCAAAAAAAAAAGAAAATTTTAACGAGATGCATTGAACATCAAAAAAACTATTTAAAAGGTAAATGGGATGCATCTGGTGCAACCGAACATGGTAGGAAATGTAATGGTATGTTTGATTGGTCAAATCCGAAAACTCTAGCAATAAAATCAGAGTACGATGAACGTAAAGTTAGAGAATCACTTGAAATTAATTACGCCTCAACATACCAAGAAATAAAACATGCTCCAATTCTTCTCAACCATGACAATGGGATTAAAATTTCTACAAACAGTTGGAGACCTCTGTTTAAAAAAATTATCGAAAAAAAAAAAATCAAATAATATTTGCTAATTTTAAATTTACGTTATTATGTAATCATTTATGGCTTCTTTTTAATGTCTTCTTTGACGTTTTTATGTAATATTTGTAACGGTTTTTTTTGTATCGAAATATTACAAAGAATAAATTTAGTTTGTACACAGCTGTTATTTTATGCTTTATATTCAAATATATATATATATATATATATATATATATATATATATATATATATATATATATATATATATATATATATATATATATATATATATATATATGTGTGTGTGTATATATATATATATATATATTTATATATATATATATATACATACATATATATATATATATATATATATATATATATATATAGATAAATATATATATATATATACATACATATATATATAAAGGAAAAAACAAGGCAAGATACAAAAAGATAAATAAAAAATTATTTTAATAAATGTCAAACGCCATAAAAAAAGAACAATTTTTTAGAGTGGAGGTTCCAAACCAAAGGATTAATAGAATGCAGTGAAAAGAAAAATAAAACAAAATCGTTTTTCGGTTCAACGTATTTATGCAAAACATTGTCTTTTTAAAATGAAATAAAATCAAGATGCAGATCTTGATGCACTATTAAAATTATTATAATTGCTTGCTAACCGTATTATGGTCATACACTAGTTATAAGACTTTGGCTATTTCACAGACTGATGTTGCATTTTTTTAATAAATATATATTTTTTTTATATGTTTTTTCTGTTTACTTTATATAACCTTTTGTATGTACATTTCTTTGTGAGTATGTAAATTGTGAACCTGTCACACTACTTAAATTGTAGAATACACTCTAAAGAAAAAAAAGGTTGAGAACCCATGTTCTAGCCTTTTCAAGACCTTTCCAAAGAGTGAGCCTAAAAACTTTCTGTAATACTTTTTCATGTCAAGAAAAATGTAATCAGTGGTGAAATATTTTGCTAGTATTACAATTTTAGAATTACTAAAATCTCATCAAAACAAAAAAACAAAAAAAATTAGAAAAAAAATATTAAAACTTTATTTAACCAGGTTTGCCCGCTGAGAAATTTTTTGCTTATGAAAAAAATGATCTGTATTATGAACTTTTATTTTACTTAAATCAAAAAAAAAAAGAAAAAAAAAAAGAAAACTTTATATTATATTCCGTCCAGTTCTTAAAATTTTAAATGATTGCGGTATAAATTTTAACAAAGTAAATCAAAGTTTTGCTCTGGCTTAATAGAAATCTCTAGTAAACATCATTATACTTTGTATGCATAATTGTGGCTTCTTTCTGCTTCCTTACCACTTTGGTAAAAATAAACAACATATTATATCCTTGATCGAGCAGATCCAAGAAAAAGTGAGTTTAATAGATGATTCTTGAATTGCCAGTAATATTGCTAGTATTGTTAAAAAATCGATTAAGAAGTTTGAAATTTGTAGCAAATTGCTTTGTACTCAAGATTGTCAACAGGAGTCAACTGATGCAATTATTTTAATACATTGTCCAGAGCTATATATGCTAGATCACTGTAATGTGCAGTGATTTAGCATAGCAAAACATTCACAGTTTTACTATGCTAGATTACCTATTTGATATTTTTTATTAAAGTTAGTTCTTGGCAGAAGAATACCAGCCGTATTTATGTTCAAATTGTTAAAATTGTGGAAAAAAAACTAAACACAATGTTTTTTTAAATATTCATTTTTAAAACACCAAAAAGTGAATCAGTCATCCAGCCAGCACAACTCAGAAAAAAGTTACGCTTTGTTTCTGTTGCATGTTTAAAACCTTCTTAAACAAAAATAAATAACATGTTCCAAAAATGGTTTCCATTCCATGAATTTATTTATTATTTCCCAAAAACACCAGTTAAAATACTGATGGTTTTATTTACATTATACTAAATTTTCGTAAAGAATGTGAAACTAGTGATAAAACCACACGAGATTTAAATTTGAATTTATAACCTCAAAAAACACATCTTAAAGTTAAGTAAAACTGCTTGGGAAATAAACGCGTTTTCGGTTTGCGCCTAGATCGTCTAATAAAAACTTGTTTGAACTGGCCTTAAAAATAAGAAAAAATCTTATCAGTCACTGATAAGAACAAAAACTTTCAGTTCAATCAGACTTTGAAAAATTGTCAATCAAAAAAAATCTTATAGATCTTTTTTTGAAAAAAAATCTTATAAATCTTGATTTGTAAAAAACTAGCTTTTGATCTATTCCTCAGATTTATTCCTCGGTATAAAATTCCCATCTTACCCTCTTACAATTGGCACATAATAGTAATTGTTTTGAGATCAGGCTTTCGTATGAAGAACAAATTTTGATTACTTTTTAAGAGAAGAATAATTATGTTTAATTAGTGCGAACTCAAAAATCGAAAAATATTTTTTATATATTGACTATAACAATTTCATAAATTGATTTCTCATATTTATCCTAAGCACAATCCTATGAAAACATTTATGAAAGACATTTTAAAGAAACGAAATGAAATAGGTTGACAAAAAAGGAGATTTATAAATTGTTATGAGGAATGGTTTAACAGGAATTTATTGCAAATAAATTCCTGTTAAACCATTCATTTGTTAAATCCAACCAGGAGGTCGACTAAAAATCTAAATGCTGAAAATATAGCGCAAAATATTGCTTGAAATGGTGTAAAATTATCTTCAAAATGATTACAACAGCAATTTTGTTATGAGTGGGATATAGGATTTTTTTTCGAAGATAATATGTTCCAGGGGGTTAAACCTTAAAAACAAGTTTTTAGGAAATAAAAATTCAAAAAAGTATACAGGGGAAGAAAGTAACTGAATAATAGGTTAAAAAAAAAAAAAAGCTTTTATTACCCCATCTTACCCTATCAAAGAAATTTATCAAAACCAAAATCTAAATGTCAATTAAATCTTGAAAAAACTTACAAAACCTATAAAAATTTACATGTAACGACAAAGCAAAAAGAACCAATTTTCTAAAAACTTCTATACTTAAAGCAATATTTTGAGGGCTGCATGGAAGGGTATTAGGGGCTGTCCATTAATTATGTAAACAAATTGTTGGTGATTTTTACCTCTCCCCTCCCCCATGTCAACAACTTGCCATACTTCCAGAGACTCTCTCTATGAAATTTGTAAATATTTGATTACCCAACCCCCATGTTCCCAAAGAGAAGATAAAGTAAAAAACATTCTTCTTTACCTTTTTTTTAGGTAATTAAATTTATTAAAAGAAATAACATTGTTGACGTCAACTTTTTTTGACCTCCCCCTTCCACTTTGCTAACAATTATCACACACTTTCAGACCCTCTTTCCCTTATTTTGTTGACGTAATTAATGAATATCCCTTTTAAAGTCTTTTGAAAATACATTTGGAAGATATCTTATACCCATCTTGTGTATCTTGAAACAACACCATTTATTATTTGATCCAGTTAAAATTTACATGATAGTTAAATCTTTAAAATTTTAAATTATTTATTTTAATGTCTGAGCAAAATTTAATTACTATAATTTGCCAAGCTGCAAAAACAAATTTACTTATCCCATAAGTGTATATAAGTATACCCATAACTTCCATAAGTATTTAAAAACACCAAACATTGAATCTATATTCATTAAACCTACAGACATAAGTCACTTTCTCTAAATGATAGCAAGACTTCTGGTCCAAACAACACTCCAACCTTTATTCTTATACTTCATGCTTACCATATTCATGCAATACTTTATAAACTGTCTTTCATTCGTTACTGATATATTCCTTTTTATTTCAAAAACTACATTTGTTAAACCAACCGATAAATAGGACTCAAAACATGACAATCATAATTATAGACCATTTTTATTAAACTTCAGCAAAGTTCTTGTAAAATTAATGTATTCATGTATCTACCACTTTCTTGATAACTATAAGTGTTTTTATGACTTCCAGATTGGATTTTGGAAAAAAAGAAAGTTTCCTATTAAATCGTTTAATCTGTTAACAAAGTACATGGGTAAGAATAACAACAATATCTCCTTTACAATCTAATATCCATATTAGGTTTTCTGAAGAAAAAATTCTAAAATTTTAAAATCTTGTCTTTATTGCTGTCTTTTTGTGTTTCATTTACTTCAAAATACCAAATTTATTTATTAAAACAAATAATACACATAAATAAACTAAAAATACTGAAAATGTTAACTAGCACCCTTCATTTATTAACAGTCTAATACGGCAAACTCAATGAATCTTGCTGTAAAATATAAAATTGAAATATAGTGAAATATTTCTGAAAATTTATTTAAAAATATCAATTTCTTTTTTAATAATTATGTTTATAACTATACTTAATGTTATAGTTACCAAAATATATAAATATAAATTTTGTTATATAACATTAAGTATAATCTATAATTATACTTAATGTTATATAACAAAATTTACTTTTGTTTTACAAATTGTTAAAAGTTTTAATAAAAAAAATCATCTTTAAGTTATTATTTGTACTATTAAGTTATTATTTGTACTCATTACATATTTACTTTTTTTTTGAAAAAATGTAACTCTTTTAAATTATAGAAAATTTTTCCTATAATTTAAAAGAGTTAGGGGAGACCGGGGCTAGTTGGCCGCAGGGGTAAGTTGACGAACTGCGTTTATCTTTAGAGCCTTTCATCAGAAAGTGACAAAAATTACTCAGAAACTTCCTTATTGACCATTTCATCATTCACTGTAGAATTGTCAGGATTCGCGCATGCGCATGGGAGATATTGAGATTTATGCGTTTTTTGGACAAAAACGTAACTTTTAGAACATCGCTTCCTTTTTACTTTACAAAGAAAATATTTAGTCGTATGAAAAAAAATTTATTGTAAAAGTTCCAGTCACAATCGGTTTACTATATCCAGTCAGACTTTTTTTTCAAAGCTGCCATTTTTCAGGATCTATAGACTGTTTATTAAAAAAAAAGCTTTCGGGGTTAGTTGACAAATTTTTTACGGGGTAAGTTGGCTCATAGCGTTTACAATGGAAAAAAATGTTTATTTTTATAAAATTTATTATTTTTTTTTTTTCAATTTTTAACAATATTGAAAATATTTATTCTTACAAAAAAATTAAAAAAAAATTTTTCTAGTTTTTTTTTCCACAGATAAAACGTGGGTTACTGTTTGGCTTTTATACGGACTAATATATGGTACCAGTTAAAAGTAATATTAAATTTTGGGATAAAATTGTTGCAAAAATTAATTTAAAAAAAATTTCTATTAATTTTGCACTTAATAGTGCATTAATAATCATTTTTATAGCTTGCGCCAACTTACCCCGTGGTGGGGTAAGTTGGCGCAAATTTTTTTTTTTTTGAGGGTCCGGAAAGGCCCCAAGAATTTTTTTTTGTAAATGAATGCAAATCTTATAAGATACCCTAATCCATACTCTTTAAGACTACACTTTAATATTTTTAAAAAAATGTACTGTTAGGGCTACAGAGCTCATAGAGTAAAAACCGAGCCAACTAGCCCCGGTCTCCCTACAATTTTTAACTTTCTTTATTCTCTTTTCTGTTTTTTGTTAGTTTCCTTTGTTTATCATGTTTGTTATTTTTTGTGTTTTATAAATACAAAACTTTCAATATATCTGATCCGTTTTTTAATTTGTTCGTTAAATACTTTCAATTGTTTTTTATATAAACAAACTTCGCGAGTGCTTTTTTAATTTTACTTCACTTAAAAATCGTTCTTCAATACAATGACTTTTTATTCTCAAAAAAACATGCTTAAAATCCTGAATAAGACTTAATACTAAACAATATGTTTATCATAGCTTGTATTTTAACAAATTGTTAAAAGTAGATATAACCTCTATTTAAAATAACAATAACGTAATCTTCGTGTTTAATTGTTAATATTTTTCTCATAGTCATAAAAATAAAATTGACAAAAAATAATCTGGCAGAGTCAATAAAAAAGAAATACACAAAAGCATTGAAATCATCAATACCCGTCTTAAAGATATTAATACCAGTTCTCTGTGTACTATTCGCAATGTCTACAAATTTTTTAGGTTTATATATTTTTTAAATTTTTTCAAATTTCAATTGGTGCATTATTCGCTTTTTATATATAAATGAAAATAATGTGCTTTAATTGAATTTCTGCTTTTGTTTGTTAAGGTATCACTTAAAAATGATGAACAATTCATTCCAAGTTTTTTCCAAATAAAAAAAATAGTTAAATTTTAAAAGCGATATTTCAAAATTAAAGTTAGCTGCTAAATTAACAAAAAATTTTTTTTTTTTATTTAATAAAATAGTTCCAATAATGAATTTTAGTTACAAGTTATTAAAAACAAGTGGAAGTTTTTATTTGTTTCTAAAAAACATAAAATTTTAGCTAAAAAAAGGCCCAAAACTGTACAAATAGATGAAACAAAACTCAAAGATAAAAGACATTTTTCTTACAAAACTTTGCACAAGTATTCTTGATAATATTATCTAGTTCTTGAACTAAAGGCTCATTGCATAGGTAAAAAGGTCAAAACTCAAATTTTACTATCACTATTAGTACTTTTTGGGGGTATGCATAAAAATATTATGAACAATGAGCAATAACGCTGTAAATATAGTACCTTTCGCCTTGATTTTAGTTCATTTTCTAGATCGTTAGATCATTCTCTAGATTGCTCAAATCGTTATCTAGATTTTAATTCATTCTCTAGATCTAGATTTAGTTCATTCTCTAGATTTCTAGATAGTCAGGTCAGGTTATCCTGCTACTGGTAACATGTAACCCAGTGCAATCTGCTTCATGTCCTGCTGCCTTGTAGGATACAACTTTTTAGGCAAAGGCTAGGAGATACCAACTCCAACTTAAAACACCCCTTGCCTTGGGGCTCTTGGTTGAGTAAAGGCTAGAGACGGTGTCTCAATAAAAATACTCATCTTGGGCAGAAGTTAAACGCATCCGGCTACTGTCATGTAGAAGGCCTCCTAGGCAAAGACTTAAGGGGTAAACAGATTCTATCTGTTGACCAACCTTGCACCTCTTCATCATCTATTAGGCTGACGCATATGTATTTTTAATACACTGTTTCCAGTTGAGAATGTTGAATGCTGGATCTTCTTGACTCAATGCATGGGTTTTGCTTGTCTCTCTGTTTTCATGACTAGGCAACTCATTCTATTATCTCCTAATGAGGGTTCAGCTCTAAAACTCAGTTTTATGTTTCTGAGGCCAGCTGGTAGTCAGGTTTCCCGAACTCAGTGGTAGCTCTCAGAGAGGCTGATTCCATCAACAGCTGAAAAAGTATCAAAGTATTAACAGTGCCATGTTGCGCATGAATGGTGTCTCTGTTTGTACTTTTGGTGTGCATCGCCAAGGCCACATTTAGAGCCCTTTGTTACGGCTTAGGGTTTAATAATAGTAACGAGGCAATTGCTTGGGCTATAAAACAGTGTACTGAGTACTATCTTAGCTTTGAATTAAGTTCTTTAACAAATTTAAAAATGAATAAAGTACCAAAAACTATAAAACACAAAAAACCATCATCATCACCAAACTCCCTAAATCATCCACTAACATTCGCGGCCTTTGAAGTAACTTTTCTTCTGTTGAGTTTTATCCCTTGCAAAGTTCACCAAACCTACCTGCTCTTTGTGAGACTAATTTGAGTTCAGCTGTCTCGTCTTGAGATCTTACTGTTGATTGTTATCTTCTTTTAATTCGTAAAGACTCATATAGCCACATGAATGGTCTTGGCATTTGCATATGTAACCACTCACCTATTTGTTGGGAAACTAGGTTTGAATTCACAGACTTTTCATTCATGTGCTTTCGTTTAGCACCACTTCACTCTATCGCCTTTCTCCTTTTTTATATCGCTCTCCTTTATCTCAAGACTGCACTCTTTTTGATGTTATTTCTGATCATATTGTGTACATCTAGTACACGAAATATTTAAAGCTTTTGATGAAAACAAATTTACTTTAGGCGTCTTTATTAATCTAAGTAAGGCTTTTGATACGGTGGATCATAATATTCTCCTGCACAAACTTAAAAATTATGGTATCATAAGTTTTAACTTAGCATGGTTTAGAAATTATCTAGCAAACAGGAAACAGTACATCTCGTTTAATGATAGTAAAACGGATTTAGCGACAATTTCCTGCGGCGTCCCACAAGGATCAATTTTAGGGCCCCTTTTATTCCTCATTTATATAAATGACTTGAATAAATTTTCAAGTATCTTAAATTCAATCCTATTTGCAGACGACACCAACTTATTTTATTCTGATAAGGATATTAATTCTTTATTTGAAATAGTAAACAAAGAGCTTGCAAAACTAAGTGAATGGTTTATAGCAAATAAATTATCCATAAACATAAAAAAACAAAATATACTTTCTTCCATCGTCTTCATGAAAAGAGACTCATCCCTTTAAATCTTCCAATTTTAGTTGTAAATAACTCTTGTATAATAAGAGAGCGTTCATTGTTATTTCTTGGTGTTGTTATTGATGAAAATGTGAGTTGGAAGGAGCACATAAATATAATTCAAAATAAAATTTCGAAAAATATTGGTCTACTTTACAAAGCTAAGCAGTTATTACATCAAACCTGTTTAAAATACATTTATTTTTCATTTATTCATAGCTACCTAAGTTATGCAAACGTTGCCTGGTGTAGCACTAATGTAACTAAAATAAATAAACTATTAATTAAACAAAAGCATGCTTTAAGAATTATTGGAAATGTAGATCGTTTCTCACACACTAAACCTCTATTCATTAAATTTAATATTCTCAACGTTTTTCAACTAAATCTTTATCAAATTCTTATTTTTATGTTCAAAGTTAATAAAAAAATAGCATCTATTTTATTTAACTCTTTTTCGGAAAAAATATATCATCTATACCCAACACGATTTTCAGAAAACGATTATGTTCAACCTAAAACCTATTACTCTGTTACTAAGTTCTCAATTGCTAACAGAGGTCCTAAACTATGGAACATGCTATTAAATAATGAGTTAAAAACTATTTCCTCTATTAAACAATTTAAAAACAAACTTAAGCAAAAGCTTTTAATGAATGACAACGAATTAAATTTTTTCTGAAGCCTTTGATTAGGAGTAATCACGTTTGTCTATTTCTTTATAAATAGGGTTTAAATATATATTCTATATACATTTCAATTTGTACATTATGACGTTGTTTTTTATCTGATATAATAAACTTTACATATATAAAAGACACATTAAGATACTAAAAATGTTTTTAAAAAATGTTTTTTTGTTTGTTTGTTTGTTTGTTGTTCGTGTATTATCTGTTATTTTATGATTTAAAATCAAAAGGTTTATAAATCTAAAACCAGTTAGGAAAAAAATAATTTAATTAAAATAATTAATTAAAAAATCTTCGTATACTTTTGGATATATTACACTGTAATATAGCGTAAAATGTTTTTTAGTTTTTATTTATCGTTATTTTATTTTAACGCAACGTTTTGTTTAACCTTTATTTAACGAGTTACTTCGTTTTGTATTTTTATTATTGACATTTTATTTAAAGGGGCTTGGTGATAAGACAGAACTTGTCTTCTTCTTGCCCCAGCCATGTATTTATATATTTGTATTGCATAAACTTGTAAAAATTTCTTATTGGCGAAATACATAATAATAATAATAATAATAATTGACCAAGCCCTCTCTCTTTATCCATTAGCTATTATTGTTGTTGTTGGTGACTTGCTCATCACACTGAGTCGCATGGCTTTAGTCTCAGTGATTCAAGCGTTAAAGCCCACAACCTTTTCCTTTCTCAATCTCTAACTCAACTAGTTAACTTTCCAACTCGCTTTCCAGAAAATCCGAATCATTTACATTCTCTACTCAACTTATGTCTTGTTTCTGATCCTAGTCAGTGCTTAGTTTCTCCACATTCACCCTAAGGTGCTTATAATCACAGTTTGATCTCTCTAAAACTATTATCTCATTCTTCTTCATCATCTGAGCATAAGAAGGATCTCACTTTTGCTACAGCATGGGGCTCAAAGTGGCTAGTGAACTTCAATACAGATAAAACTCAATTTTTTTCAGCCAATCGTTATCGCAAAAAGTTAGATTTTCCTTTATATATGAATGGTGATGTACTCGATGAGTCATCTACTCTTCATCTTCTTGGATTAACTCTTACTTCCAATCTTTCTTGGAAACCATATATCAAATTAGTTACAAAATTAGCATCTGATAAGGTTGTATCTCTTTATCGAGCTCGTCACTTTCTTACTTCGGATTCTATTCTCTATCTCTTTAAATCTCAAATCCGGCCTTGTATGGAATACTGTTGCCATATCTGGGGCGGATCTTTTAACAATGCTCTTTCTCTTTTAGACAAGGTGCAAAAACGCATTGTAAACATAGTTGGACCTGCTCTTGCAGCCAACCTCCAACCATTATCACATCGTCGTAATGTTGGTTCTCTATCTCTTTTCTACAAATACTATAATGGGCACTGCTCTAAAGAGCTAGCGTCTCTTGTGCCATCTACAAAATTCATTCTCGTGTTACTCGTCATTCAATTAAGTGTCATCCTTTTTCTTTGACTGTTCCTAAGTGCTCCAAAAACACTTATTCGTCTAGTTTTTTTCCTCGAACATTAGCTCTTTGGAATTCGCTTCCTTCATCTTGTTTTCCTGATTCATATAATTTGCAATCCTTTAAGTCGTCCGTCAATCGTTATCTTGCTCTACAATCTTCATTTTTTCTCTTCGATTAACTTCCAACTTTAATTAGTGGTTGCTTGCAGCCTTGTTGGAAGCGAAGATGTTTAAAAAAAAATCTGAATTCCCTACCATCGTACCTCTTACAACTATCTTACAGGTGACTGGGACTCTTTCCGTGATTTTCTTCATGATGACCCTTGGGTAGAAATTTTTCATCTTCCTGTTGAAAAATGTGCTTCTTACTTAACTTCATGGATTCAGGCTGGCATGGAATCTTTTATTTCCTCTCAACGATTCCAGCTCAATCCTCACTCTTCTCCATGGTTTTCCTCACAGTGTACTGCTGCGATTGCCAATCGAAACCATTACTTCCATATCTATTGGCAAAACAATTTTCCAGAAAACAGACGTCTGTTTATTACTGCTAGAAACCATTGTAAAAAGGTTTTGTCTAACGCCAAAGCCCGCTATTCTCAGGTCATGAAATATCGTATTTCATTACAAAAATTAGGCTCTCGTGACTTCTGGAGAAACTTAAATAGTATCAATAATAAGGACAAATCTGTAATTCCAACTCTCTTGTATGATTCAGACTTTGTCACCTCACCTAAGACAAAGCTGAACTATTTGCTAAGAACTTTTTATCAATATCATCTCTTGATTCCACTAGTTGTTTTCTACCTGATATAGCCGTCAAACAGGTTGATCCATTGCTTGACATTCGTATTACTCCAGCTTCTGTAT